>NC_056739.1:503078835-503253835 GCF_019279795.1 Protopterus annectens
CTACAGCACCATAACAGGTATGTCAAACAATTAAGCATGTAACGGAATGCAGATGGGGGGATACAATCATGGGAAATAGGAAGTTAAGCAATAGGTCTCAACAAGACTTGCTGGATTGACATGCTGCTGTCCAGCACCTATGGCCATCCCTGATGGCTGTGTCGGCAGTGACATAGATCATAGCTCTGGCCCCTGAGTCATCCCAGCAAAGGTCAGCTCACATATGACTACTACTGGAGTGTCTATTGTACAATACTGACTGTGAAACTGCCAGTCCAGCTGCCTGGGATGTTGTAAATATTTATATATAACACTTGTGAATATTACTATGATACATGTGCTTGTATTACAAATTTAAGAGACCTATATAGGTTATGTGCATAACAAGCAACTGGTGCAGGTGTTTGTTGAACTGTATGTTATGTACTGAGCTCATACCTTGCAACTGTCCAGAGTTTTGCAGACTGACCGCATGTTTGCCTCATATTTGTAGTCATTTTTTCATACAGGTGTGTTTTGTCTGGCAAATCACTGGCAAATCATTAAAGACTGAAGTCATAACATAATAGCATACATTTGAATATCAGATGTCATATCCTTTAGAGTATTCCTGTGAATGCAAAACCTACTTTGCTATCAACTATCTACATGTGTTACAGGAATATTTATAAAGTGTCACTATTTTTGGGCCTTTGCCCCCCATTTATTTGTGCCTTTGTTCAGATGTCTTGCTCTAACATGTTGAGAGGTATGACTTAGCTGCAAGAGTGTAAACACAGTGTGCCATACTGACAAAGAACAGACATGTATATCACATATTACCTGTGCACATGTATGTATTAATACTAGAAGCTGGAAGCCTCAAACATACAGACATGAATTGAAAAACATCAAATAAATAAACTGTACTTGTTTTACAAATGTGTTATCTTAGCTTCAGTGCATCAAATAGACATAAATCTCTACAGCTGCAGGTTGTTGAACTGCTTTGAAACATAAAGAATTGCTAGGTTGATTATAATTACTAAATTGAAATTGGAAAAGTGTTTAACTGTGTTATGACTTCCAGTGCTACACACATATCAGACAGATATGCACACCTGATGCAGAGAAGTATGTTATTTGCTGTTAGCCTGTGCTGTTAGCCTGTGAAATTAAGGCAGGTGAGAAACAGTGATGTAATATGAGATAACGCAGCATTAATGTGGATCATTACTTTCAGACCTGTGACACACAAGCAGCTTTGCATTTTGTATAGGAATTAGGCAAATATGACATTGTTTACATAAGTATGGCAATTTGGTATATCTATAAACTGAACAGGCAAGAACAGACTACTGAGAAACAAAATTAGAGAAGAAACCACACAGTAGCACAAAACGAAATGATAAAGCGCTTTTTGTTTATTCCAGTAAACAAACTTCTTCAGATCAAGTAAAACAAAAAGTCAAAGTTGAAATACTCTCTGGGCTGATACTTACAAAGTCAATTAACTACTTAAAGTGAAAGCTGACTTACAAAACACACCCTATTTAAGAACACAACTAGACTAAAAACTGCTTTTAAAGTAAAAGCTAAAAATCCAAATAGTCAGACTAAAAATACAACTAGCGTTATCAAGAAAAATGTGTATATCTAGCCTACTACTAAGCTAGTAAGGCAAAAACGTAATAATGACAAGTGCATAAAAACTCCGCTGGTATTTATAAAACTGAGTTTATACTAATACCTGTGTTAGTACACTAAACTGTGTATATTGAAGCACATCTGGTATGAAAAACATAATTGGTAATAAGTAATATACCAAGATAAAACTACAAATTCTCAGCAAAAAATACACATAAGGTCACTAAACCGAGGTGCTCAAAAGCATTAGAATGACTGTGTCATGCTAGTGTGGAAAATAACCTGACACAACCTACCTATTGAGGCTCCTAAGCTTAAGAACACTACTTAAAGAACAGCTCTCATTCAGACCTGGTGAACTATATGCGTTGAGTCTGATTTGCCAACACAGATCTCGCTCTTCTAACTTAAGTGGAAGAGGAGCACCCCTAAAGTCTTGTGTGATTTGGTCAATAATAAGAAATTTAAACGTATGGTTGGGATAAACTAAAATATGTTTTGCTAGTGCGTTATCAAGTTTCTGCTTCCTGATCTCATAAGTATGTTCATAAATGCGGTCAAGTAGGCATCGTTCTGTTTTGCCCACGTAGAAAGCTGTACAGATTTGGCACATAGCTAAATAGATCACCATTCTTGAATTACAGTTAGCTCTTAAGTTCAACTTATATTTGTAATCGTGAACTTTAAATCTATTGGATTCCAAGATGTATTGACAGAAATTACACGCCTGGCATTTGAACATGCCAGCTGTCATTGGTTTTTTAATGTTGTGTCGTTCAAGGAGGGCTTTGAGATTTCTTGCCTTTCTATAAACAACCAATGGGTGATTACCAAGTTTTTGGTGTACTATGTTATCCTTTTTGAGTAAGTCCCAATTTTTACGTAGTGCCTGAACACAGTCACTACTATTGAGACTATGTTGTTATGAATGTGACACCAGAACATTCGGAAGGATGCTTACTTGTGTGGACATTTACTAAGTCTATGTTCGAGGATTCAGTGTCATTCATAAGAACCAGTTCTCTGTTCAAGATTGGTTTATAAAAATGACACTGACGCTTGGACGACACTTCTTCTATAATAGCATCTAACATTTCGTGTGGGTAACTCCGATGTAAAAACATATTTCTTAGGTGTCCACATTCATTGGCAAAATCACTATCCAGTGTAATAATGCGGGCTGCCCTCACTAGCTGACCTTTGACAATTGCCCGCTTCTGATGAAGAGGATGACAACTTGTGTAGTGCAGGAATGAGTTGGAGTACGTAACTTTCCTATATATATTAGCTGTATATTTGTGAAAGCTAGTGTCTTTAGAAAGTAAAATGTCCAAATACGGGATAGCTTCAGTATGAAAACTAGCAGTGAATTTCAAAAACTGTGTAGTTGAATTGAAGTAGTCCACTAACGCTTCGCTCATGGGCAGGTCACCATCCAGAAGGATAAAAATGTCGTCCAAGTAACGGGTGTAAAAAATCACCTGATCTTTAAATGGACAGTTAGTGGACACGTGGTCATGTTCCCATTGTGCCATAACTAAATTGGCAACACTGGCCCCACAAGGGGAGCCCATGGCTACTCCAGTTTTTTGCAAATAAAAGTTGTCAAATGTAAAAAAATTGTTAGACAAAACTAGGTCCAACAATTCGTGAACCAGAACCAACTCATTCCCACTACTACCATTAGATCTAAGCACTTGTTCTACCCAGTCAACTGCTATGTCTTGGGGAATGCAGGTGTACAAATCTTTAACGTCAATAGTAAGAAAATTGTACCTTGTGTTGAAATCTAACTTGTTAATTTTGCCAAGAAATGACCAAGAATCTTTGCAGATCTGTGGAAAGTTGACCAAGTATTTCTGTAAAATATTGTCAATGATTTTAGCACATGGATAGGTAGGGGAACCACGGCCATCTACAAGTGGTCTCATGGGTGGGTTGTGAACATCCTTGTGAATTTTAGGGATACCAAACAAGCACGGGAAGTGAGGGTATGTTGTTGATAAGTAATTATATGTATGTTGTGTTACCCTACCCTCGATGAACATTTCCTCAATGTGATCTTTGATTGTGGTGTACGCTTTATTTACTTCAGAACGAGAGCTGGTAGAATATGAAGGACTGTCCAACAGGCTAAACATCCTGTCTTGATAGTCAACTTCATCAAACACCACAAGACCCCCTCCCTTGTCTGGTTTACAGAATCTAATGTCCTGAAATTTAATCCAGTCAAGGCATTCCATTTCTTTTTTGTTAAAGTAAGCACTCAATGTTAAATGGTGTGGTGTTTTGTTGAAATTTTGGCGAATGTCTAATTCGCAAACCAATTCAAAAATTTGTAAAAGGGGGTGGAGTGGGGGGTTGTAAGTACTAAGAATCCTAAAGTTATTGTCGTCAAGGGGATAAGAGCCCCCAAACAGCAAATTCAAGTTAAGCTTCCTAACGTATAATTTTAAATCTATAATTGTTTTAACCAGATCTGCTTTCTGAGCTGGTACGTAAGTGTGCCCTTTGGACAATAACTCGACTAGTTCAGGTGTAATATTTGCAGTGGAAAAGTTGTATACATTAAAATCACCTTGTTTGTTCATGAGTATAACAGGAGTGTTAGCAGTACTTTCATTACAAACAGCAGACATGTTATATATATTTGTCTCAGTTGTTAAACAAAGATCACATTGGCCATCAGTAAACCCTGGTATAGTAACAATATCAACTTCAAGGCAGTCTCTCAATGGACTGTTGGCGGTGGCTTGATGGATCGCTACTGTCTCTGCTTCTGCTTGTTCCTCTGGTGGGAAAAAGCCACCTGTTGTTTTGGCTTTGCCCCTAAAAAATTAACGTTGTTGGACCTAAGGTTGTAGTGCCAGTTTTTTTTGTTATTGTTGTTACAAAAGTTGTCTAATAGGTCATAATCTGAGTCAGATGGAGGATCAGAACAGTCAACAGATGGGCCCAGAGGACGACCTGCCTGAGCAGAGTTCACATTTATGGATAGTTCACCATTATTGGGTTGAACAGGTTTAACATGCCTTTTTGGGGGCTGCCAAACTTGTGCTGGTGGAAGTTTAGGGTAAGCTGTCTCATCCTTGTAAGCCTTCAAGTCTCTATCAATTTTCCTAGTTTTATTGTTTTTCAATTTACCAAGGTACTGCTCAATACTAGAAAAAATCCTGTTATATTCACATTTATAATGAACAAACTCTGAGTCCAATTTAATAGTTTCATCGAGTTCTGACACTTGTCTGCTTAGAGCTTCAACCAGTATTGCATAATGATTGATCATTAAGTTAAGTAACTTAAAGCCTTTCCAGTCAAAAAGTACAAGAAGATCCTTGTGAAACTGTGAATTAACTACCAGGCCAGTTGGATATTGGTGATGGCGAAGGCCTTTGGGGACTATCTTGAGTTTCAAACATTCTTGAAAGTACGATATCTCTAATTGGGTCTTTTTTAATTTCACCAATATGTTGTCAAAGTTTTTAAGATTGGTAAAAATGTTGACCTGCTCACCTTGGTACACTCCAGTCATTGAAGGTAGTTGATCTGATGCTGTAGAAAAGGTGAAGTTGTCAATCAACCAGTTATTAATGTCCGGAATTCGGGTAACCCCTGTATCGCTTACGTGAATCACAGACTCCGAACGAAGGTTAGAAGATGTGTCACGCTGCTGGTTAAGAACTGTAGGTAGTTCCAAGGCTGGTATACTCCTCTGCCCACAGTCGATGTTGGACTGGTCTGTGGACTGTGAATTATCAGACCCAATGACTCCACTCGCTAATAATCGTGCCTCATCACTGAAAGGCCGCAGGTTCCTGGACACTGCAGCCAAAGGTTGAAGCACTTCTCCATTCGGAGCTGACGGTACCATCGTACCAGTTAAAGTAGATGTGTTTAGAGGAGGAGTCTTAGTAGTGTTAATTTGCCGTTCAAGGTTCTCCATACAGCCAAAATGCGAGTCTAGTCGTGCCATCAAAGTAGTCAGGACTTGGTTGTTGTTACTGGGTTCGGTAACACCTCCAGCTGGTTGGTCATTGCTAATAGCAGCGTTCCTAAAAACTTCAGGAATATTGTCCAAAGATGTGCTTAAACTGTGGGAAACTTTCTCCGACGCCATGAAACAAACTTATAAACTGAACAGGCAAGAACAGACTACTGAGAAACAAAATTAGAGAAGAAACCACACAGTAGTACAAAACAAAATGATAAAGCGCTTTTCGTTTATTCCAGTAAACAAACTTCTTCAAATCAAGTAAAACAAAAAGTCAAAGTTGAAATACTCTCTGGGCTGATACTTACAAAGTCAATTAACTACTTAAAGTGAAAGCTGACTTACAAAACACGCCCTATTTAAGAACACAACTGCATTGCTCTGAACATCAATCATCTCTGCATGTAATTTAGATTTGAAGCTCAGTATTTAAGCTTTGATGACTTGTATTTTGTATGTTATCATAGTATTACATTTGTTTGGTTATACATATTCTGTTCTGTTGTACTTTTAGTAATTCTTGGCTAGGGTCTGTTAAGAAAGGTTACCAAAGAATTCCTTTGAAACATGAATATCAGCAGTTAAGTAGTGTGAGTAGCTAAGACACAGCACTGCTCTCTTAATTACAAACATCTGTAGTTAGCTGAAGTGTTTCTGTGTTGTGCAGTGCTCTTGAGTATCAGTCATCTCTGCATTTATCTGTCTTCCCTGGGCTTTAGGCTTCTGGCAAAGGCACTTGCCTTCCCCATAGTGCTTTTTTAGGCAAAGTCATGAGCAGAAAATTGCCAGCATAAATGCTTATTATAAACAAAATGTAAAGGTAATGCGCTAAATACTAGGCATCTTAGCATGAAACTAAATTCATTGCAAGCATTCCTTATCCTAGAAGATGCTGACATTTGTGCAGTGACTGAAACCTGGTTTGAAACTGTGGAGAGAACACTAACCTTGCCTGGTTACTCATCCTACTGTACTTTCAGACCCCAAATGGCGGGCTGCAAAGCCAGAGGAGGTAGAGTTACAAACTTTATTATACATGTACACACCTCCAAGCTGGTCAGACGGTATGATGCACAGGAGACAACCCAAGTGCAGTTAACTGTTGACAAAACACCTATTCAAATCATAGCTAGCTACAGACCTCCAAATATGACTCAGGACACCTGCTAGACCTATCTGGACTTAATTGAATCTGTCAAGATTCAACCCTCTACCTTGATCCTGGGTGACTTAAACTACCCAACCATAGAATGCATGACCTATTCTACCTGAACATGAATGCACAAAGATTCCTCAGCTTTGTCAATTTCAATGCATTGAATCAGCTGGTCAACACCCCTATGGCAGGTGGGAATATCCTTTACCTAGTCTTAACCAGCATGAGTAGCCACTGTGGCATTCCTACAGTGTCACCCCCCTTGGTAAGATCTGACCATAAAGCCATCGCTTTTGAGGTCACTATCTCCCTTACCCCCCCCCCCCTTGTCAGGGTCAAACAAAAACACTTTTCAAAAACTGACTTCAGAGCAGGTATAAGTAGCTTCACAGCCACTGTCCCTTTAGTTGAAACTAGCAGTAATGTTCAAGCCTATACCAAAAAAATTATATGAGTACCTGCATAGCTGTATGGACTCAGCAATACCTGACAGGACAAAATCTTCTCCCTCAAGGTAGAGTAAACCTCTGTGGTGGACAGTGGCAATACACAAACTCCATAATAGGTGGACATGTGTGCTGTACAGGGCCAAGAAGTAGCAGGTGCCAAACTGGAAGCAATCTCACATTTGTCTGAACAAGCAAATAAAGTCACAGGTGAACTACTCTAAGGCTAACTTTGAATGCAAATTGGACACATCCACCAAGGCCAATCACAAGGCCTTCTTCACATATGTCTGCAATCTCAGAGGCAACACCCAAATCTGCTCTGTACTGGTGGTCAATAACACCACATACACATATGCCATAGATATAGCCAACCTGCTGCAGACAGGTTAAGTGAAAACCTCACCCCTCCTATCCCCACATCAATAAACAAGGACATGCACAACACCTGCCCCCCTCCCCTTATCATCAGAGAGTAGGTCCATAATACCCGCTCAAAGGCAGAAAACTGAAGTCTCCATGGGACCTGATAACATCCCTGGCTGCATCTTACATGAACACAGGCATGAGCTCTCAGCTCCATTACACACTGTAGTCATCCAAAGCCTGAACACCAGTGTCATCCCATCTGCACGGAGGACAGCCACTGTCATCCCTCTACACAAAGGTGGAGCATCCACTGACACAGCCAATCATATGCACATCAGCTTAACTAACCTGATCTGCAATGCCATGGAAGGCATTATCAAGGACCTTATAAATAGGGAGATCGGCAACCTTAAAATGCCTGAGCCCACACAGTTTGGTATTGTCAAAAGGATATGAGGCCTGTCAAACCTGGTTGACTTCTTTAAAGTGGTGAACAAACACATGGATGAGGGGAAAATGGTGCATACTGACTACCTTATCCTAAGCCTCTGAAAATAATCCCCAGTCGGTCATAATACATAAGCCTGCACAGCTAGGCATCAACCTGTATGTTACCAGATGGGTAGCTAACTGGCTCAATGATAGTACCTACTCAGTCAAAGTAGTGGAATACATCTTTAGTAGTAGACCCTTAAAGTGCAGTGTATCCCAAGGATCAGTCTGAGGGCCTCTACTGTTTGAGATATGCTTTTCAGAGGTGCAAGACAAAACCAGTGGTCTGTGGCTGACCAGGTTTACTGATGACTGCAAGCTGGCCATTGTTTTACATTCCTCTAGTGATGTGAGTATCCTCCAAGAGGCCCTTACCCAAATTAATGACTGGAACCAAAAGCATTGCCTCAAACTGAATGCCAGGAAATGCATCATGTACTGAGCATGCAAACTGGTGTGAGGTGACTTGTGCACCAAAGTTGATAGCAACCTGACAGTTTCCCACCGCATTGGCACCATTGTACAGAAGACTGTCTACATGGCCCACCTCACAAATAGGAGTATGTCATCCAGGAACCAGGAGGCCATAACATCCCTGTACTCCTCCCTTATCAGACCCATTACTGAGTACAATGGCTCCTTTGGCATGTACCTTACCAAGCACATGCAGCAGTTGCAGAGTCCCTGACCAGGAAAATCCAGGGTTTGCAACACCTATCCTATACAGATAGGCTGAAAGCCCTGTCCCTCTACTCGGCCTCATACAGACTGGTCATAGGTGTCCTTTGTCTGGCATACAAGGCCATTTCCAAATCAGCCTTGATGGAGTTTCAGCATATCCATAAGACAAACCCCACTCATGCAACCTGCATGCAAGTTCCTCACCTGGTCTGTGACATGAATAGTACTTGTGGTGGGATAGATTTGTGTGCAAAACAATACGCTGCCTGTAAAATACACTCCCTCCCCATGTCTAGCAGGGTACTTCTCTAGCCATCTTTAAGAAGAAGCTGGATGACTGCATGGGAAACAGAAAAGACACCCCTGGGATCCCACCTGTTTCCCAGCTGGACAGGGGAAACAGGTGCTGACTTAGAAGGGACATGGGCAAATCTCTGGGCTAGGCTTATGTTGGCATCTGGGCCAATAGCCTAGGATCATCCTATGAACCTATGCACCTAGTACTTTACATGTTTCCTGTATGTATTGCAGACTGTTCTGCAATGTTGTCTTAAATGAATCCCTGTGAGTCTGAACTGTGTAGTTACTGCATTGATAGAGTATTCTCGTGTTCCTTTATTAGTTATTATCACATATCGTTAAGCCTTGTCATTGTGTCTGGTCTATATAGCACTAAGTAAGCTCTTAGAGTAGTTGCATATGCACTTGGTGACACTGTATAGCTCACACCAATAGCCTTGGTCTTGGTCACACTTACCATTTTACTGATAGGCTCATCACACAGTAGGATTTTTCACCCTTTGTTGAGGGCCTTACGGTAGCTGTTAAAGAGATGGATTGTGGCAGTCAGAACTACCTTAAAGCTGGGCTGAAGGGTCCATAGGTAGCAAAGTTGTGGCAACCTTTACCAGGAGTGTGTGTGTGTGTGTGTGTGTGTGTGTGTGTGTGTGTGTGTGTGTGTGTGTGTGTGTGTGTGTGTGTGTGTGTGTGTGTGTGTGATTCAAAACTCAAATAGCAAAGTGTGTATCAGCTACTTGGCCAGGGACCCGAAGTACTGGTTAGACAGAGAGGCTGATGGATGTTTTGGATTAACCACTCTGCTGAGATGTTAACCTCATAGGTGTGCCAGTGTGGAGTGTTACTGGGGATGTGGAAAGAGAGGGAGAAATGATCCCCACACTGACTGTGACCTCTGTGTGCTCTGAAGGGTAATTGTACTTTAATGTGTATGTACTTGTCATCCTGCCATTGTGTACAACCCTCACTGGTGGTAGTGGTGAGTATTTAGGCTCCCTGATGATTGGGCCAGTGCAGGGGCATCACACTGACAATACATACTGGTGGATACAGATGGCATATCACATCATGTACTGTCATTGAGCCCCTCTCAGTCTGACAATGTCATACAGGATTATTTCACAGATTGTCCAGGTCTCCCTGACCATTTCTGACATACTCTGCCTAGGTGAATGTGTACTCCACACCTATATCTGATTGCCTCACACATATGCCTAGCATACCTGGTGACCCCTGCAGATGGACAGCAAGTTATATGTAGTAGTAGTGGGTGGATGCTGGCACTGGGTCAGCAGAAGTGTGTACATACTGAGCATACAATGTAAGGGAATGGATACAGTACCAGATACCCAGCCACCATCACTATGCCCCCATGGGTCTGGCATGCCACAGACACATTCCCCAAACTATTTGGACAAACATCATGTAATGTTCAACTGGTGTGAGGAAATACAGATTTGTCTGGCAGGAGGAGTCTACATCTTTCATGCACATGTACACATTCCAAAAACATCTGGGTGTTGAAGATGTCAGACACCTATGAGGAGGTCACCCTACAACACATATGCACTGATCTCAGTTATTGTGTAGCTCAGATGTTCCTGTAATCCCCACATACATCTGTAGGAGCACTCACCTATTTGTGGGCTGTAGGCTGGAAGCTATGGTACTGCAACGGTGCCCATAGGGGACACCCAGCAGTTGATGGCACTGATGTGTGTGGACCTATAACAACACAGTCTGTCACAGCAGACATGCCACTTATGGTATTCCTGGTACCATAACAGGTTACTAGGCTGTGGGCCCTGAGCAGCCATATCCCTAGGCCACATGTTAGCCCATGTGTATGCAAGGCAGCAGCTGATGTCCCCATCCAACAGGGACGCAGGTGGTATCCCAAGGGCGTATGTGCCATTAACCATCCAGTTGACAATGTTATGCCTGCAAAGTTGTAGGTAGCTACTCTTCCTGTTGTGGACAGGGTGTCCATTCCACTGCAGGGTGATTGTGTGTGACACACATCCAACTGCCAACAAGGCCAGTCCAGGTCTCTCACCAGGTGGAGTTTATTTGTCTTTGCATGTGTGTGTGTGTGTGTGTGTGTGTGTGTGTGTGTGTGTGTGTGTGTGTGTGTGTGTGTGTGTGTGTGTGTGTGTGTGTGTGTGTGTGTTAACAGAATGGAGCATGACTTGCACTCGTGCAGCAATCCCAGCAATGTAGAGTGTGTGATTGCCTGACATGCCAGAGTGAGGTGACTCCTGAGGGGTATGTATGACACCAGCTAGAGGGTTGGCCTTATAGCCTATAGTTATACAATAGATGTCTGATGGTCTTGTATGCCCTGGTAGGGAGCATCTGTGATGTCCCCAGCTGCTGCATGTGCCATCTGATGTGAATGATGAATGGAGGATTATGCACATTAATGGTCCTCATTTGGGGGGACATGAAACATCAGGATCAGGAGCTCAATGCATGGTGTAATGCCAGTATGGTGACACTACCCACACACATACTGTGCTGATAGATGGCAGGGGTATGATCCGGTTGTTAGTGGTGGATAGTGCTAGCAAATGTGGAAATGCAGGATCTGTACATAATGGTGGCCAGTGTATGAGTTCCTGTGATGTGTTTCCCTGTTCATGTCTTTCAGGTGGAATGTATCAACACCACCAGCCAGCATTTTCTGAAGATGAGACAGCAGCAATCCTGGATGCCCTAAGAAAGCATCATATAGTCTTGTTGGGGAAGAGCAGAGAGCAATTGCAACAATGGGCCAGCCTGTGGACAGAACTAGTGGCAACTGTAAACAATCTTGGGCAGCATGGGTGAACGTATGAACAGGTCAGGCACCACGCCAGTAACCTTATCCACCATGCCCGGCAAAGGGCTGCAGCTATGGCCAGGAACTGTACAGCCACAGGTGGGGGCCTCCTACATAAGCCCCACTGATGGCAACAGAGGAGTTCCTCACCAACTTGGGCAGCTACCACACCCTATGACACAATACAAACATGTGTCCTGGAGGTGGGTGGCACACAGTCAACAGGAGAGGGGCATCCAGGTAAGGCCCCAGTGAACATCACTTCAATACTGTATCATTCATACTGGCATCCTTGGAGTATCTGGATGCATATGTCAGGTCAAACTGCATTTGTGGGTTAGGTTTTGAAATGCACACAAGTGCACATCTATTGTGAGTGACAGCAAATTTTGTAGTATCAGAGCTTTTACTGCACATGTTCAGAAATGCATCAGTTATCCTGTACTAATGCACATGTGAGTGTACTGACAATATATCTCCCCCACAATTATACAGGTCCCTCTGGTCTGGCTGGGGAACAGCTGCCTGAAGCTGGTGAGTATGGGAATGTCTTGTTGTGGCTCACCAATACACTAGGCATGTTAAGGGCATGCATTTTTTCATGCACACAACTGTTACTCTTAGCCATAATATGTTTATGTTCACTTGCAGTGGGGTTAACTGCAGTGCATCACAGTGATCATCACAGGATCCTATTCATAGGAGCTGTAACATATTGGCAAGTACGTTTCTGTAAGTGTTGCCACTGAACTATAAAGGGTACATCAATATTGTGTACATGGGTGCAGTGTGTGTTAGGTGCAGGTCCATCACATACTACCACTCCTCATGTATCTCAGAGATGTATATTAGTAGGAACATTAAGTGGGCATAGCTGCATTGCATGTTGTTGAGGGCCTGTCTAGAGTGTGTCTATTGGGGTCTGATTGTGTGTTGTGCATGTCATCATTCAGAAATTGTGTGGTCTGTATAATCCCTTTGTGCCACCTCACGTGTGTGTGTGTGTGTGTGTGTGTGTGTGTGTGTGTGTGTGTGTGTGTGTGTGTGTGTATCAGCAAACATTATAGTGCAGGTATTAATTTGCATATTTTGTCTTCCCCTCACAGGTGAACATAGGGGTTGGGGTCTCTCCCTCTTACAACCTGATATCAGTGTCTTAGCAGACTCTGATGATTATAGTGATCATAGGGAAGCACAGGTGGGGTTGTTGGGGGTTAAATCTATGCCATTGGTTGATATCCCACTTTCACCCACAATGTCTCCGCACACAGTCAGTATGCCCACACATACACAGTCTCCAGCAGCCACAGATAATGGACAGTTGGAGGGTGGTGGCATGGAACAAGCTAGTATGGTGACTATGGCAAGTGTGAGTATAGACACTAGCCATAGCCAGAGACCAGATGAGGTCCCACACAGTCAGATGGACAGGGTTGCTTGAAGGAGGACTGCTGGCCATCCGGCCCCTGTCAGAGGTGTCACAACAGGTGTCACCCGACACATTACAGTTTGTCATAGAACCACAGGCACATTCTTAATGCTACACCAAACTGATGCTCAGGGTCATGAATGCAGGACTTCCTGCCATGCGGGATGACCTCCACAGTATTAGTGATGCCATACATCATTTTGCTGATGTCGTGGATAGAAAGTGGGGTGAGACATTGTCATTGCTCGACCATGCAATGTCTGTGCTTGAGCATGTAGTGGCAGTAGGGCGTCAGCCACATGGAAGTAGGTCAGCAACAAGATCAGATGAGAGCCCACGTGGCCATGCACATTCAGACTCCCGTAGTGGCAGTACCACCAGCACTACCAAAGGGAGGGTGCTGTCCACACCACAATGGAGAAGGCCATGGGCACGTAGTCCTGGCCCATCAGGGACATGGATTCAGCAGACAGCAGTCACCACTAGGGAGTTGTATTGCATCTGGCTTGGACCTGGTGGTGCCAGTGAGACTCCTGGCAGAACCAGTTCCCATGTCCATGGCCAGAGATGGTGGACTGTACATCATGGTATGTACAGTCCATGGCTGTCCAAAATACCCCTGTGTAGGACAACTACATGGCTTGACTGTGTGCATACAAGCACTCCCACATCTCTATAACAGAATGCAGTCCACGAAAAAAACAGGATAAATCCGTTTAATGAAGCGCTTTTCGTCGCCTACAATGAGGCAACTTCCTCAGATAGATTTCAATTAAAAGAGTACAATTTTATAGGCTAATCTGGTCACATGCTAAAGAAAACATAATACCAATGTAACACAAAATAGTGCTAACAATATAAAAGTAAAAAACATGTTAGAATTTATGGCTATTATTTATGCACTTGTCTGAACTATGAGTTATAAATTGACAAAATATTAACTCGTAGTAGGCAAGTTTACCAAACTTTGTCCAAAAAATACATGTTAGAAAAATACAATATAATTAAATCTAAAAATAAGTAAATAAAAATTAGAAATTTATAATTAAATTAATCACAGACCTGGATACTAGTACAAACTAAAAATATATATATATAAGTATATTGTTGATTTAATTTGTTCAGTTTTTCTTCTTATAGTTAAAATTAAAATTAATATATACAACCTTCACAATTAATGGCTTACTAGTAAAAAATACTAAGTAAGCATATTAAAAGCCTATCTATCCAGGCTTTTAAGTTTTAAAAGACACACAATATTACAATGTTCATTTAAACCAGGCTCGAAGAATGCATTAGTTCTTGTTTGCCATGACATTTCACGGTCTTCCAAGAGCAAATTTAAAGGCCCTCCTCTAATATCATGTTGGATTTGGTCAATTGCTCTAAACTTAAAGCTATGACCTTCATAAGACATGACATGTTTAGCTAAAGCATTTTCTTCTTTGTTATTAGCTATTGCATAGGTGTGTTCATATATTCTGTCTCGTAGGCAGCGTTCAGTTTTGCCTATGTAGAATGCTTTGCATAATGTGCAAGAAGCTGCATAGACAACTAGTGTAGAATTACAGTTTAATTTGTAGTTTGTATTATATTGTTTATCGTTAATAGTAAATTTGGTACCTATACTAACAAATTTACACATACTACAACAGCCACAAGAATACATACCCACTCTCTTAGTAAATTCTTTTGTTTTACCCGATTCAAGGATACTTTTTAGATTCTTGCCCCTCCTAAAAATAATTTTAGGGTAGTCACTAAATTTTATGGACAAATTTTTGTCGTATTTAAATAGTTCCCAGTTTGTATATAGTATGTATCTCATATTAGAGCTATTTGAGTTGAATGTTGTAATGAAACTACATTCAAAACTCATGGTTCCACTACCATCTGTTTTTGCAACATTGTTCACTTCAGTTGTGTTTTGAATGTTAGTAGCTGTATCTGTAGGGAAATTGAGGTTAAATGTATTGTTACTACACAAGGATTGACTTACATGTAAAATTGGGGTAATAAAACCATTCTCTTTTTAGCTTGACTTCACTAAATAAGTTCTTAATTAAATCCAGTGGATAACCCCTCTGTTGGAACATATTTTCCAGTAGATTACATTCAATAATGAAATCACTATAGAGAGAAGTCATTCGAGCAGCTCTTATCATTTGCCCTTTTACTATAGCTCTTTTTTGTGACAAAGGATGTGAACTAGTAAAGTGTAAATATGAGTTGCAAAATGTACTTTTCCTATAAATTTTAGAAACATATTTGTTGTTAACCAAATTTTTAGTTAAGTTAATGTCTAAATAGTTGATGGTTTCGTCTTGAAAATTAAATGTAAATTTAAAGAAACTTGTTGTGTTGTTAAGATAGTCGAGGAGTTTTGTAGCTGATTCTAAATTACCTCAAAATAAAATAAATATGTCGTCAAGAAAACGTGTGTAATACACAATGTTAGACATCCATTCAGCATGTTCAAATATATAAAACCTTTCCCAATATACCATAACTGTGTTAGCGAAACTTGTTCCACAAGGGGAGCCCATTGCTACCCCACATTTCTGTAAGAATAACCCATTGTTGAATGAAAAATAGTTATTGGTGAGTATAATATCTAACAGAGTTGTTACTAAGTAAACTTCTTTTCTTGAAGCTCCTTTTTTGGAGAGGAATAAGTTGACCCATTCTAGACCTTCAAGATGTGGGATTGAGGTTTAAAGATCTACTACATCAATTGTAAGAAAGTTAATATCATTGTGGTACTGAATTTCGTTAATACTTTTCAAAAATGCCCACGAATCTTTACATACTTGTAACTCAGTTAACAAGTACTTTTTTAATGTGTGGTCTACCACTTTTGCACAAGCGTATGTAATTGAGTTGCGCCCATCAATAAGTGGTCTAAATGGTGGGTTAAGTACATTATTGTGTATTTTAGGCACTGCAAATAAAACAGGAATTTTTGGCCAGATTATAGTCATATAATTATATAAGTTAGTGTCAATATACTCCTCTATAAACAGGTCGTTGATGTAGCCCTTAATCCGGCCATGAGCAATATTGACCTCATTTGTGGATGCCTTGTCATAGGTGTTGCTGTCTAAAATGGCCTGTACTCTATCTATATAGTCAAACTGATCAAAGATTGCAAGGCCACCACCTTTGTCAGGTTTTATTGCTTTCACTTTGAGCGATTTAAAGATGTTTAGTGAAGTAGTTTTGCCTAAGGTGGTGTTAACTGTTATTACATTTTTATGAAACAATTTGTTACGGTTATCAACTAAACATCTCAAGTCCAATTCTGTGACTGTCTCAAACAGATTTAATACAGGATGCAAAGGTGGATTGTATTCACTGACAACTCTGAAAACATGGTTGGAATAAGAAGAGTTGCCAAACAAGAGGTTCAAGTTCAGTTTCCTCACAAAAAGTTTTAAGTCTTTGATTGTTTGAACTATATCCATCTGTTGATTAGGGACGAAGTTGTTACCCTTCGCTAAAAGTTCCACAAGTACTGGGTCAATTTCAATACGAGTAGTTAAATATATTAAAATCACCTGTTTTATTTTTTACAATGGCAACAGAATGTTGCCTATTGTGTGTTACCTCCTGGGTCTGTTGTTCGGACACTGTTTGTTTTTTTGTTGTTGTTGTTGTTGATAATTATAGTAAGTTTTTTTTGGAATTGCTCCTGAATGGTAGCTATTGGACTTGTTTGCTTGGTTAAAGTTGTTTGAATAGTCAGATTGGTAGTTACTAGTGTTCTTGTTGTTTCCCCGAAGATGGTCCGACCATCTGTTTTGGTTCGGAAGTGGTGTTGTGGTATTATCTACAACTGTTGGGGCTGAATTTAAAGCATTGTTGTCAGTTAAATTAGAATCATCATCTGTTGTATTAAATGCGTTGTTGTTGTTGCTTAAAATTGCTGCACCAACTTGAGCAATAGAAGGTTTTGGATATGCAGACAAGCACTCACACATCTCTATAACAGGCAAGTCACCACCAGACATGCACAGCTCCTCTGCATGGCCCAGCTGAACACCACCCCTTTAGATACACACACATGATGTCAACCATATGGCCCAGCCTAGGCCTCTGGCAAACCCACACCACATCCTGTGCATGTGATGATACCCGTGCCTCCTCCCTGTTATCCATACCCTGTTATCCATACCATCGATACAGGGACATGCTAATATGGGGCTGATGTACAGGGTGAATATAGTACAGTGTAGTAATGTAATGCTATGTAAGGTACTGTCTGCTGGTAATTGTCATGGGTACACATCAAAGTGTATGTACCTTTTTAGCCATGATGTATTATTGCTGTTAGTACTGCTGACTGACTGTAGTCTCACATACTGTATTCTGTTTGTGTTCCAGGTGTCTGTGTGTCTGCAGGCTGTGGGCCTGCTGACATTACAAAATATGAGTATGGTGGACAGTGACCTTTTCATAGCCAAGGTACAGCTGTTTATGTACATGTTTACTAGGTGTCTATGTATGCAAAAGTGTGTAAGGGACAATGGGGGAAGACAGTGTGACCTTGCATACATACCCTTTGACTCACCCAGCTAGCCATCATACATGTCACCTGGGTGTTTTGTAATACCACAGGCTCAGACATACAGAGGAGGTTACTTGAGTACTGGCACTAGGTCCCTCACAAGCCTAGCCATTACTTTAACTCTAACACATTAATCTTTCAGCACCTGTTGCCCCTGCCATTTCTTTCCCATCCACTCAACCTTGACGTAGTTGATGAGGTATGCATGGGACTGTGTTTGACAGGTTTGGGGATTGTATTCCTGACATAGGTCAGCCTGTGTTAGCCAAACCTGACCAGCACCATGATGTGTGTCTGCTATCTCATATGAGAGAGATCCTCTTGTGCTGGTAGTGCACACAGAGTCATAGTTTTGTACATGGGGCAGCTGTTGAAGGGCTGAGCACAACATTGCCATCTTGGCATGCTACAGACACCTGTGGACAACATGACCACTAACCAGTGGGCGGGTACAGATTAGAGGCTGCGTGGAACAGGTGTTCCAGGCCATGACTGACCTTTGCAGGTGTTAACATAGCCTTTACAGATGCTGAAGGTGTCTGCATAGCTGCATACCAGACCAGCCATGCTGCTAATGTATTGTTGTACTGACTGAGGACTATTCAGAGGTAATGTCCACCTTTTGGATGGATGTGGTCTCTTCATTTATGTGGTGAACCACATACAAGCAATTCCTGACAACTGCCAATACTTGTTGCCTGAATTCAACTATCTTGCCATACAGATTACCCAGGTCTGTCGCCATACTCTGTGTGTTTATGGGGCTGGTGTTGATGTGGGAAATACTGTGGACACATCCTTGCTGTATGGTATGGTGACACTATTGTCTGCATTCAGCTGGAGCCTAGGACCTTGACAGCATTCCATGCACACTGAATAAGACATTGCAGTGTGTTAGCAGTATGTGGCTGAATGAGGGACTGAAAAATACTTACACTTCACAAAGCCTTGGGCTGTACCTACATATGATGGTGGTTCAAATTAGTATTCATGCTTATATACATGTCGATTATTGGGGGCACCAGGTAGTCACAGGGCCTTCTCATGTCTACATATTGCACACACACAGGCAACACGCAATGTTTGTGTGACATTATCAAATGTGGAGTGTGGAACTCAACTTATAGTAATGGGACAGATGGCAGGTCATAGCATGCCCATGGCAAGTGCAACACATAAGACTTCCTCTGGTTTGCTACTATGACACCTTCTTTGTATGACATTACCTTAGCTTACAGTATTTCTCATAACATTAAGGCGCTTCTGATGTGCAGTAACTGCTCTATGCAATCAGTACAGAACTGTATGACATGTTTCTTGTCCTACAGTCTTGGGACCTCTTTTCACTGTTTCAGTTATTATCACAGGTCACACCTTGCCAAACATGGACTGCAAACTGCAGGGTGGTACAGACAAACCTCTCAGCTATACAGATTTCCACAGAATGTCCAGATTCTTGCCTCATATTCGTGGTCCATTTCCTCATAAACTTGTGTTTTTCTGGCAAATCATTGCCAAATCATTGAGGGTTGACGTCAAAGAATAATGACAGACATTTGAGTTGCAGACTTCATACCCTTCAGAATATCTATGCTAATGCAAAAACTGTTATTCTATCACCTTTATAAGTTTGTAGGACCAATATTTAAAAAGGGTCCCTATTATGTGGCCTTTGTCACACCATTATTTATGGCTTTGTAAACATTTCTTGCTCTATGAGCTTGGGAGGTATGGGTACAGATGGTGGCCATAGAGCCTCTGCATATGTCTGCACGTTGTCCTGATGTTTGACACATAATTTCTTTCCATCTGCCATGAACTTGTGATTTTCTGGTCAACATTTTGAAAAAATCAGGACAGACTGACATTGCAGATTAATGATGGATATTGTCATTTAACAACACATACCCTTTGGAAAGTGCATTCAAATGCATGACCTGTTCTTCTATCTATTTTCTATGTATGTCACAGCAATATGTGAAGGATGTGCTCAATGTTTTCTGTTTGCCCCAGCTTCCCATATGGCTTTAACCAGATGTCTTTCTGTGAGTGGTTGAGAGGTGTGCTGGTGGCTGTAACACAGGTAGACTGCTGCAAGGGGATGTATGTATATACACACATACACACACACACACACACACACACACACACACACACACACACACACACACACACACACACACGCACACACATATGCACACATATGCACACACATGTGCACACACATACACACACATACACACACACACACACACACACACACACACACACACACACACACACACACACACACACACACACACACACACACACACACACACACACACACACACACACACACACACACACACACACACACACACACACACACACACACACACACACACACACACACACACACACACACACACACACACACACACACACATACACACACACCCTTACATTCATTGCCTGCCCTTGCTGATAGCTGAACCTCTACCTGCCCAGTTTTACAAACAATAGTGCTAGATACAAACACCACAGGGGTAATGTAGTGATGCAGTGTCTGCCACTACTATTCAAGTGGGTGAAAATTGCAGGAGCTATTAGGATTGCCAATGGTGGGTTCAGTGGCCCTTAACATGGTAGAGCCACCTGAAACACGCACACATTGCAGCATGGGGATATGCATTGAAACACACATGCACACAGAGTTGACACTTCTCATATCAGATGACCTACCTATCTATTTATGTACAATACACAGTGATATGACTATTGCTTACACACAGTGCCTTTGTGTTAGAAAATGTGTAACTGTGCTTGTAAGGTGGATGACATCTGTAGGGGTTGCAACTAGGCTGGCAATGGGGGAGTTAACAGGGTGGAAGAGGCACACAAAATGGTATAACCATTGCATACACACAGTAAAGACAGCCACAGTGGATATGCATACAGAAACACATACACAGTTGCCAATAGACTGATTACCCTACATATCCACTTGTATGTAGTATACTGCTACGTACATATTACATGGACCACAGAGATTATATGCCTGGGGCATAACTTACTACCTCTTACAACAAGTAATCTTGGGAATGCTTTCATGGATGGTAGGATAAACCACCCAAAATTGTGACTGGTCTCATATATTGCTCTTACAAACCTGGATACGTGATAGAGTAACAGACTTTGTATCAGCATGATGTTTCAGACAGGTACGAAGTCTGATGCTAACATGTCTGTCACTATGGTAACTGTGACATATTTGGCAATGATTTCTCATGAATGCCCATTGTTAGGGGACACAGACCACATATAGGTTGCAAACATTTGGATATTCCATATACATCTGTACATATGACTAGTATGGGCTGTATAGTTTAACATGGTGCATGTAAGGCAGATGTCATTAACCGGCTCTTTAAAGTAATGCCATCAGGAGGGGGTCAACAGGCCTTAAAATGGTATAACTAACACACACAACAGCCACAGGGGATATGCTTCACATACAAACACACACAGTACTATAGTTGTCAGTATTGAGATTAGAACCTATACCTATCTAATTATTTGTATTAGAGTATTACACAGTTATTGCATGCAACAGAGAGCACACAGGACTGAACAGTGTATACAGGTACTTCTAAGGTGAATGACATCAGTGGGCCTTGTAAAGTAGGGCAATGGGAAGTGTACTGGGTGGAACACACCTCAAAATGGTACAACCCACTCCCCCAAGGATATGATTCTCACCCAAATATACACACAATATTAAAGTTGCCAGCACTGAGTGATCTCCTACCTATCTAGTTATTTATACTACAGTGTTACACAGTTATCACATGCACCATGAAGCTTATAGGACTAAGGGCTCTCCAAAGGTACTTATAAAGTGAATGACATCACCAGCCCTTGTAAAGTAGGGCAGTGCAAAGTGTACTGGGTGAGAAAGGTCTCGAAATACTTTAATCTACAAATATGCATACTTAACGCACACATTTGCCAGAACTGACATTAGAACCCCTGCCTCTCTAGTTACTTGCACTATACAGGAACATAGTTATCGCCTGCAGCATGGAGCTTATGGTACTTAGGGCTGTCCAAAGGTTCTTCTAAGGTGAATGACATCAGTGGGCCTTGTAAAGTAGAGCAATGGGAAGTGTACTGGGTGAAACACACCTCAAAATGGTATAATGCACACCTCCAGAGGATATGGTTCTCACCCAAATACAGAATATATGGTTCTCACTCAAACACACAGTGTCACAGTTGCCAGTATTGAGTTTAGAACCCCTACATATCTAGCTTTTGTACTACAGTGTTACACAGTTATTGTACATGCCATGGAGCTTAAAGAATTTAAAAGTGTCCCAAGGTACTTCTAAGGTGAATTACATCACCCGCCCTTGTAAAATATGGCAATGGGAAGTGTACTGGGTGGAAAAGGCCTCAAAATACTTTAACCTACAAACATACACATTTGCCCAAAGTGAGATTAGAACCCCTGCCTATCTAGTTATTTGTAATATACTGTTACATAGTTATTGCATGTTCCATGGAGCTTACAAGGTTGAGGACTGTTCTAAGATACTTCTCTGGTGAATGACATCAGAAGCCCTTATAAAGTAGGGCAATGGGAAATGTACTGGGTGGGAAAGCCCTCAAAATACTTTAACCTACAAATATACACACTTGAAAACACTTATATACTCACACTTGCCAGAACTGAGATTTGAACCCCTGCCTATCCAGTTATTTGTACTACACTGTTACTTAGCTGTCACATGCACCATGGAGCTTATAGGGCTAAGGACTGTCCAAAGGTACTTCTAAGGTGAATGACATCAGCCACCCTTGTTAAACAGTAGGGCCATGGGAAGTGTACTGGGTGGGTAAGGCCTCAAAATACTTTAGCCTACAAACATATGCACACACATACACACACACACACACACACACACACACACACACACACACACACACACACACTTGCCAGAACTGAGACTAGAACCCCTGCCTATCTAGTTATCTGTAACTAGACTGTTATGTATTTATGGCACGTGCCACAGAGGTTATATGGGTGAGGGCTGTCCAAAGGTACTTTTAAGGTGAATGACATCAGCAGCCCTTGTAAAGTAGGGCAATGAGCACTGTACTGGGTGGGAATGGCCTAAAAATCTTTAACCTATCAACACACACACCTACATTTATTAGAACTGAGATTAGAACCCCTACTTATCTAGTTATTTGTACTATAGTAGTACACAGCTATTACACATGCAACAGAGGTTATAGGGCTGCTAAGTGTCCAAAGGTACTTCTAAGGTGAATGACATCAGCAGGTCTTGTGGGTAGGGCAATGGGATGTGTACTGAGTGGGAAAGGCCTCATAATACTTTAGTCTACAAACACACACACTCACACAAAGGTGGGTAATGTGATATTACAACCCCTACCTCAGTACTATTACACAATGGAGCTGACCTTCATGCTGGCACATGCAACTGGTTACAACTGGTATGCAACTGTCCACAGCAGGACATCACTCTATGCCTTTCAGGGTATCCTTGTCTATGACTCACACTGTGTGTGTGTGTCTCCTTCTCTCTCTCTCTCTCTCTCTCTCTATATATATATATATATATATATATATATTACTGTCTGTCTCTCTCTTCCCCATGTCTATGTATGTGCATGGTATATATGTCTGTGTATCACATGGTACAGATGCAGATATATCACATATGGGCCACCTACAGCTAGTTGAGGGTAATCTTGTCTGATGGGTTTGGGTAGAGACAGTTAAGGTGTACATAGCTGTCTGTATACAAAGCCATATATGCACAATACAGTTATATACTCCAATATGGGTTTAGACATGGGCTGTAATAGGAGCATGCCCAGTATGACCTTCTATAGTAAAAGTGGGACTCCATTCCAGAGATAGTTGTACTCTGGTCTAGGGTTTTGTGTGCTACAGCCATACCTCTCAACCTGTTAGTGCAAGAAATCTGGAGATAGCCTGCCAAAATGGTGAGACAATGGCCCAAACATAGTAAACATAGTAAATATTGTTGTTATTAATATAGAAAGTTGATAGAGTGACAGGGTTTCTTTTAGCAGACATTTTCTGACATATATGACATCTGACACTGAAATGTATTGTGTCATTACTTACTGACAGAAATCTTCAGATCATTGCAGTGATTTACCTGAGAAATGCACGATGTATGATGCACAGACCAAAATTATGAGCCAAACTATAGACATTCTCACCCAGTTTGGCCAGTTGAGAGGTTTGGCTACAGCCGATTGGCTGATAAAGCTACGTAAACAGTCCAGCATCTCAGTGATATACTGGCTGGGAATCTCCTGCTTGTGTGGTATTCTGCTTAACTGAAAAGTCATATCCTGGTGTGGGTACAGAGTGCATTCTATTGAGCAGATATGTCCATTATATGTGTGGTATATTCCACATTACACAGTAATTTCCAGGTATGTCAGTGGTAGAGCAGTATAGAGTAATGTGGTGAACCACTGACAGACATTTGTTTATAGGTTGATAGGCTGATATGAAGATACTACACTATTGGCCCTGAAGCCCTTATAACCCTTGCAGATGAGAGTGTAGCCCATGTTAAGACATGTCAGCACCCAGAGCCCCTGTCCAGCAGGGACACAGGTGAAATCACAGGACTGTATTTTCTGTTTCCCATGCACTTATACAGGGCGCACTTCACAAGGGGTATTGAGGCACTTGGCTTGATGTGGACAGCGAATATATTTCACAGATGGGGGAGTCTGTGGGACATGTATCTATCACACCAACAAGCCCTATTGATATCACAGACCAGGTTGATGCTGCTCCTACACGTTGATCAAGTGGACCTTGACTTCCATATGTGCAATAGTCCCATCAAGGTAGGGTCTGGATTGCTTTGTATGCCAGACAGAGGTCACCTCTGAGGAGTCTGTATGGAACTAAGTAGAGGGACAGAGCTGTTAGCCTATATGTGTAGAGTAGGTGTTTGGGGTCCTTGATTCTCTTGGTGAGGAACCTCTGTGGTCTCTCCAGATGCTGCATGTTCTTTTTGAGGTACATGCCAAAGGGGGCATTGTACAAAATAATCGGCCTTATAAGCTTAGCATACATGGATCGTATGACGTCTTTGTCCCAGGATGAGATACCCTTATTTTTGTGTTGGCCCATCTATGAAGCTTTCTGTACAATGGAAGCAACATGGTGCTCATACTTCAGGTTGCTATCAACCTGGGTGGCCAAATGCCTCACTACTGATTGTGTATGTAGGACATTGTAAATGTGATAATATGTGGGGATGTCATTCTCCCCGAAGGGGATGATGATGCATCTGCAGGCATTCAGCTTGAGGCCATGTTCCTGGAAGCAGTCATTTGTTTTGGTGAGACCCTGTTGTAGGACATCCACATCACATTGGGTATTAATGACTGTTACCAGTTTGCAGTCATCTGCCAACTTGGCCAGCCATAGGCCAGTGTTTTGGCCTGCACCTCAGGTAAGTATATGCCATATACCAGAGGCCCCTAGACCAATCCCTGGGGTATGCCACTCAGTACAGGTGTACTGCTTGAGTTGGTTACCCCTATTATGATTATGTGGGTTCTATCAATGAACCAGTTTGCTATCCATCTGGTAACATATGGATTGCTGCTTAGATGACAGAGTTCATGTACTAAGGCCAAGTGTTGAATGGTGTGTAAGGCTTTGAACAAGTCAAGGTGGCCGGAGTGCACCATCTTTCCCTCATCCAGGCCTTTGTTGGCTGTCTCAGGGAAGTCATCAAGAATTCACTGACATACCTCCCCTTGAGAAAGGCAGACTGTGTGCGGTCAAGTATTTGGAGTTTCCCAATGTCCCTGTTAACGAGGTCTATTTTAATCCATTGCATAACCTTGCAGATCATGCTAGTTAGGCTGATGGGTCTTTAATTTCCTAGATCGATGAACACTCCATGTTGTTGTAAAGGGATCACAGTGCCTGTCTGCCATTTGGCTGTGACAAAGGCAGTACTCAGGCTTTGGTTATGTAGGGTGCGTAATGATGCTGCCAGTTCATGCCTGGGTTCATGTAATTTGCAGCCTGGGATGTATTCAGGTCCCATGGAAGCTGTCTTCCTGACTATGAGAGGGCAGTGATGCCCTGTTCCCTAGTGATAAGGGTTGGGTGGTCAGGTACTTGGGATGTCCTGCTTTCCCGATATGGGGGCAGAGGTGAGACATTTCCGCTGAATCGGTCAGCCAGTAGATTGGCTATATCTTCAGCATTTGTGTATGTGGTGTCCTTGACCACCAGTTCTGCAGAGATCTGGGAGCTTCCTTTGGGAATGCAGACATATGTGAGAAAGACCTTATTTATGTCAGGTCTATATTATCGGATCGAAAGTTTCAAATGCCAAATACCATATGTTCAACACCATATGTTCGAAGTTTGAAAATTTCGAATCCTAAAAAAAAAAAAAAAAACAGGAAAACTGTCATTAAGTGTTTTATGCAGGGGGCAAGCCCCCCTGCACCCCCCACATCCCCACTACTTAAATATACCAACTCCAAGATTGCACTACATTGAAGGAAAGAGAAGAATTCCCCTATGGCAATCTCTGTTCACTCTTCCGATGTTTGCAATATTCAAACATTTGGTGTCACCCAAATGGTATTTGCTTTTTGCAATCGTCACTGTAATAATATGGACCCATTATTGTCTATCTTAGATGTGGGCAATTTGGACTCAGAGTTGCTTTTAGAGGATTTCACTGCTGCTGTTATTTGCTTGTTCAGGCTAAGGCGTGATTACTTCCAATTGTGTACCTGCCCCTTCTCGGCCCTGGACACCAATGGTATCTTTTTGTGATATAGTTATTTTATTGCAGATGTTTGCAGACAGGTTTATTCTCCCTTGCGGGTGATGACGTTGTCCTGTCAGGTATTCCTGATTCCATGCATCTTTCTTTATATGCTGGTATAGTACTTTTGTGTACATTTGTTGTTGGTGCTTGTTCCTCCAGTGGGGTAGGAGCCTGTTCAGCTGTTGATACCATCCCTCTAGTGGTTGTGATCAGCTTGGGAGACATTTTCATTTTACCATGGCTGGGGGGGGGGGGGTCAGGTGAGATGGTGATATCGAATGTGACTGCTTTTTTCTCAGATCTTGCCAGGGAAGATAATACTGTAGGGGTGCTACAATGGTTAATCATGTTGGTTACTGCCAAGTCTGACATATGTATCACATCTTGTGGGGGTATCAAGTAGCTGTCCTAAGGATTTAGCATTGATAAGATGGGGGAATCTCTGTGCATTTCTCTTCTGGCATGGTTGATTTTCCAATCAATGGTTGCATAATATAAGTCAGCCAGGATCAAGGTAATGGGTTGAATCTTGATAGATTTGTAGAGGACCAGATATGTAAGGTGGGTATCCTGAGTCATATATGTTGGCCTATAGCTACCTATAATTTGCATAAGGGTCTTGTCAATGGTTGACTGCACTTGGAGTGTCTAGTGTGTGTCAGATTGTTTGACCAGCCAGGAGGTGTGTATCTGTCTAATATATATTTATACTCCACCTCGTTTGGCTTTGCTGCCCACATTTTGGAGTCTGACTGTGTGGCTAGGATGAGTGATCAGGTAAGGATAGGTTTCTCTCCACAGCTGTGGCCCAGGTTTCCGTGAGTGCACAAATGTCACCATCTTCCAGGGTTACAAATGCTTGTAATGAGTGCATTCTCCTGTTTAGACTCCTAGCATTTAGCAGGATGACCTTTAATTTGTGTTTCATTGAGTGTTTTATGTTGGTAGCATTGACCCCATGACTGTCCCTAAAAAGGCACTACGGGGGAGCCAAGGACCTTTGCCAGAGGCCTGAAGGCCAAGTGAGGCAGATGCAGGCCATCTCTAGCAAAGCAGCATGGTCTGTCGATCATATGCACCCAGGCTGCCAGACAGAGGACCCCCCTGGGATGACACCAGTAAGTAAGCCAATCATTTTGTGTTTGTATTGAGCCATCATTGCAGGTGATGGTAGAATGCTGCTTAAGGCTAAGGACATACCTGCATGGGAAACAGATTCAGCAAGCAGTATCATGTCTGTCTTCCTATAGTCCAGGGAGGTACATCTGATGTTGTTCACACTGCCATGGACTAGGCCAGAGTGATAACAGTACCTGTTGTGGAGTGACTTGAGTGCATATGTGATATGGCAGATTCTGGCACCTGACTAACAAGTAAGCATGACGTTCCCCTTATCCAGCCTGGTGAGTAATATGTTAGGTTTATGGTAAGGCCTTAGTGGCTGTGAGACCCTGGTGTGTGGACTATGCATGTTCTGTGGTGTGTAGGTTTGTGAAGTTCTCATGCGTTTTTGCCTTTGAGGTGTCCTTTGCTTGTGATTTTGTTTTGTTGAGGACCTTCACTTACATGGGTGCATGTTGTGTAGTTGTGGATGATGTTTACTGACTCCATACACTGCAGGAAACCTATGTTACTGCACAATTTGTCTGGTGTGCACATTCTCCATTTGTCTGGCCAGTGGTTCCCCTTCCCCTTCTGTGTTTCTCTTTGCCTTCTGTAGTTCAGTCACAGGCTTTGACCACAGTGGCTGCTGTTATGTATTTGTAGTTCTGGTGTGAGTGGGGTAGATGCTGTAACATCACACACAGGGTTATGGACTTCATACCTCTGAGTGTACCTATTTAGCTGGTTGTTCATCATTGCACAACTACATCTGCTGTGGTCCTCAGATGGTTTGTGTTGCTATGTTATTATGAGGCTACAAGTTGGCCCTAGCTGTCAACCTGTCACAGAGTGACATCTGAACAGGCCCATATATGACAATCAGACACAAGCCCACACATGTGGACAGGGTTTTAATAATGCTCTACCAAACATAGACAGTTGGGAGAGCAGATTGGTATTTGCTTGCTTTTTCTTATGGGTTTTACGTCTGTTTCTCTACTGTCTGCCATTGATGTTTTGACATGAACCTTTCTTGTTTTGTAAAAGGTTTGGCAGACAAATGCAATGTTAGGACAAGTAGAACAGATATACAAGGCATACCTGTCCTCCTTCTGTGACGGCCTGTCTTTCCTTGGGTATGGATGGTGGCCAGTCAGTGCTGACACACTTAGGTGGCACCCATTTATAACCTGTTCGTTGGTCAGCATAAAATCAATGAAATCAAAACCAGATACAAAACTAAGATACTAAGTCTACCTGACAAAAAAATAAAAAACACATAATGTTAAAATGTTAAAATATATTATGAATAAATATGAGATAAAATGTATAATAAAAAATAAAAACTTGTGAATTAAAACACAAAAACTAAGTACAACCCTTATTAAAGGCTTACTTTATTATTCAAGTCTTTTTTATTTAAAATAATGTAATAAACAAAATGTTTAATTAATATAACCTTTATACATATTAAAAACATCCAAAAGAAAAACATCAAAAGACTTTAAAAAAAGAAAAAAAAAATGGCGAACTCTAAGCCTCAAAATACAAATAATTGAAAATGAAAACAAAAGAGTTAAGTCCTGGTGCCTGCCGGCCATTTCGAAGTTGCCAAAGCAGTAGTTTTTTCTTCTTCTTTTTCTGATTGCTGTCATTTGTTGTTGTTGGAATTAAAATAATGTTGGTGGTGTGACGCTTGTGGGTACTGGAGTTTAGAATGCTGTTGTGAGGTGGGGCCGGCCGAGGACCCAGACAAAAGCCAACGTGGGTACAAAGCATTAATACACCCAGAAGTGTTATTATTATTATATCTATGACATTATTTAAGAAAAGATGTCTGGCATCTGATGGGCAGTTCTGTACCGCCTGTGCAGTACATCAGAGCTGTGAGCAACAGCGGAGAAAGCAAGATCTCCAAGTTTTTTTTATGTTTCGCTATTAGTTAAAAGAGTTTAACATATGACAGTTTAAAATAAGCAGCGGACATAAATACATCTTGAATATGTAATATACCTGCAACATTTATACTTCTTAGTATTTTAGGTCCCCCTTTAGTTAGTTTTAGTTTCAAGCAACTTTTTCATCCTCTTCTGTATGTAGTACCTTGATTACAATTTTGAATCTGAGAAACATTTAGGAATCTTGATAGTCGATCTCAATCGCACCTAAATAATTTTCCTATCTCCTCGCCCTACTTTCCTTATCCTAAGAAAGATGAAAGTAAACGCAAAAAAAAATCATTATGCCCAGTACTTATAAACAAACAAGGCCCTGGTCTGTATTCAAATTCTTGTATAGTCAAATGCATTGTCATTATTTCTGAATCAATAATTCTGTTAGGGCTATCAGTTTCTGTGTTTGCCCATGGGGATTTGTTTATAAGTACCTATTTAATAACTGAAAAAAAAAAAATAAAAACATATACAGAATATCCTCTTTTTTTTATAAGTATATAATAGGTCATATTCCTTCATCTTAAATTCCTTAAAAATAAGGAAACCATCCTCGCTTACAGTTAGTTGTGCACTTTACCAGCTTTTTCTGGTACAGAAGGTGCATGCTGGTGAAGTGGATACTGGAAATTGAATATTTTTTTTTCTAAAGATTTTGTCTTATTTACTTCATTATTTTTCAAGGAACATTAATGGTAGTTTCCGGAAGTTTTGGTCTGAAGTTTTATTTTAAAAAAGAATGGTAGAATTAAAAAATCACTAGTTGGTTTTGCTTTTTCCTTTTTTACAAAAAAATACAATGAAAAATGTCAAAAAAAAATCTTTTGTAGCTTATGAACTGGTACTGGGCATAATGAGAATTTTACAATTGCATTTACTTTCACATTTTATTGGTCCTATTTATCTACAGATAAGATGTTTCTCAGATTCTAAACTTTTAATCCTGTAATCACATACAGAAGAGAATCATATACCTGCAATGGTAGGTACTTGGTTTACTAGTCTAGACAGTGTAGCTACCATCCATCAGCATTGTGGACAGATAGGACTCATTGTGATAGAATTTATGGCATATATATGCAATTAGTAAAGGGGTAAAAATGAGAATGCTTTGGCAGACACTGTGCTAGTCACCCTGACCATTGCTGGTTGCAAGTAAGGGAAGACACAGTAGAGGAGGGAGACCCTTCTCTTCAAGGAAACCACGCAACTGTTGCAGCTAATAAACACCACTTGTAACAAAGAAGGTGATTTTACCATCAACAAGTATGTTTGAATATCTGTGTGAAAATGAATTCAGGGACCTCATGAAACATTCAAATAAAAACAAACATGGTTCTAACATTTCAGTAGAGGAAAAACATCAAATATTGAAGGATTCCTTGTCCTTCCTGCAGTGTATGCAGTCCATAACATATGATGACATGGCATCCCAACTTGGGGATTGAATGGGTGACTGACTTTATCAGACTCCAAAGGGCAAATAATAATGAGTGTAACTTAGTTGAACAACTTCTTGATATTATTCTAAAATGCCCATTGGGAGAACAACTACATTTTAACAGCCCTTGGGCCAACCAAGTTCGTAGCTACAAAAGATTTTGGATGACATTTAATTCTACTACAACCTTTTATTTAAATTAAAAACTTCCAAAAAACACCATTAATTCCTGGGATGTTGATAAGTAAAAAATAATGGACATTATACAGCAAAATCTTTAGAAAAGTAACATATTCCAATAGTTCTGGAACTACAGAATAGGTTGTGGTATGGTGATGGGCAGAATTTTAATTTTACAATTGCATTTCATTTTGCCTAGAGGCATTTGAGATAGGGAAAAAAATTGTGAGGAAATATTGGTCCTATTTATCTACAGAAAGGATGTTTTTTCAGATTCTAAACTTTAATCCTGTAATGTATATTGAGACATCAGATGTATTTACTATTGGGTAACAAATGACAACCTCTTAAAATTAGAACTAGAATACACTATATATGTATACTTTTCATAAATATTTTTAACACTACATAACATTATGTGTTTTTGGTAAAATGAGTTGTTGTATGTCAGGTGTTCTGTTTATTAAAACTTTTGGTGTATTTTGTTGATTTTATGCTGACCAATGAACTTCTAAACAAGGTGTTAACCTTACATGTAGTGGATTATTTTTTTCCTGCACCACCCATTTATAACCTGGCAGTATACTGACTTTCAGGTACCTGCTGTCCTACTAGGCACCATACATCTCAACCTCTTAGAGCCAGAAATCTGGAAAAAGCCATAAATAATTGGTGGACAAAGGCCCAAAAATAGGGACATGTTTTACATATTATTGCCCTTACAAACATAGATAGTTGATACAATAAGAAGTTTTGCATTAGCTTGCATTTTTCTAAAGGGAATGAAGTCTGAAACTAAAATATATCATTATTTTCTGACTTTAGTCTTTAAAGATTTGCCAATGATTTGCTAGAAAACCACAATTTCATGAAAAACAGACCAAGCATATGATGCAAAAATCTGAACATTCTGCAAAACTCTGTACAGTTGAGAGGTATGCTAGGCACTGTGTAGGTGTACTGTCCATATGTGTGGCCCCCTATCCATGACTTGTCCAGCTTTTCTGCAGTAACAGATATTGCCTTCTGGACACTGTGTACAACTCCTGCCATAGGTGTAGCTGACAAGCAAAATAGTTGGCACAGAAAGACTTGAAACATGGACCCTGTCAACCACAGTGCTGTACCTAGGCCACTAAGCCACAACAGCCAGGAGTAAGTGCTGCCCACCTCCTGATAGTATTAACCATGCATATACATAGCTCATTGACTCCTGCATATTGTGGACATGCAACAAGTTATCAAGTTGACTGGGGCAGCCCTGGGAATGTATGTCCTGCTGCTTTTACCCTATAAACATAAATGTTGCTGTATTTCTATGGGAACACGGGTGTGTTGGGGGGAATACCTGTCAACTGTACACATTTGGATAGACTATGCAGATGTTGGCTTTACATTTGGGTTCCATTTAGCATAGTGTTGTACCTGTCTTGGAAAATACTGGCATATTACTACAGACCAAAGGTTAGAATGAAATGACAGACATTTGAGTTTCAGACTTCTTACCCTTCAGAGACTGAATGCAACTGCAAGACCTCCTGTGATATCAGTGTATAATTATGTAAGAGGAATATTTCCTCATTGTCCCTATTTGTGGGCCTTTGCCAGACATTTATTTATGGTTTTCTATGGCTGACTTGCTGGGAGAGGCTGAGGGGTCAGTATGGGACCCCAACATTGACATCCATGTATGTGACCTATGACCCCCCCCCAGTTTGTTAGTCCTCACATACACTGCAGTGAGCTTTGTCACCTAGAGGACTACTGCATACTCTGGGGAAGCCAGTATTGGGTGGACATGTTCTGTTGTCCCACAAAGCTGTCAGTTCTCTGCTGCTATCCCAGTAGGCCACCCCAATCCCTGGCATACATGCATCAATACCTTAGATATGCTACCAGAACATACTACTCCATTCATTTATTGTTAAGAAGAGTTACTTACCTTGTGCCTGTGGCAGTTTGTGAGGATGGTGCTTGAGGGCTGACTCTGTCGGATGCATGCAGTACACAGACTATACATGGTAAGGTACAGGTAGTGTGATGTGTGGCATCCATTTTACTGTGTGTGCAAGTCAGAGAGCGGTGTCATTCCCTGGGTCCCTGGGGTGTCAGTGTATTTACTATGCATTTCCAAGGCCAGGCCATACTCTGCATGCCCACAGGGGGTTCCCCCTCCAAGTTCCCTGTGCCTGTGGGAACCTTAGCAATGGTAGGGGGCTGTGTGCCCCTTCCCTGTGATGTTCCTGCCACAGTTGTTTCCGCAGGACCATATTGTGTACCATGGCACACACTATGAAAATGTGATCAAATGTGGCTGGAGGATAATGCAGGGCTCCACCAGATATGTCAAGGCAGCAGAACCATGACTTGAGCAGCTGAAACACACACTCTACAATGTTCTTAGTTTATGCGTGTGCCTCATTATGGCATTCTTCAGTAGATGTATGTGCATTTCTGATGAGTATCATCATCCACGGTTCCAGTGCATAGTCAGTATCCCCCACGGGATGGTCATACGGGTTGTCCCCCCTGGCAAATGCCTGGTACAGCTGTGAGGCATGTCAGATGTGGGAGTCATGATAGCTGCCAGGGCTGCCAGCACACACATTCATGATAATGTCCTGGGCATTGCATACAACCTGGCAGTTGATGGAGTAAAAGCCCTTGCGGTTGACGTATACTCTATCGTCTTCGCCGGGTTGTGCTTTGATGTGGATGTGAGTGCAGTTTATGGCATCCAGTACCTCTGGGTAGTGTGCTACATGGTGGAAGAGATGCATGTTGCTGGACCTCTCTTCAGGGGTGCTGGAAAAATAAATGTGCTCACTGGCATGTCTTAGAATGACAATTCAGGAGCTGGTGGAGTACCCTGGATGCAGATGCCTGTGAGACTCCTATGATGTCCCCCTGTAGGTCTTTGGAAAGTACCTGTAGCTAGTATTCTTAAGGCTACACATACCTTGGTTTCAGCTGGGATTGGTTCCCCTCTGTTGGCTCTGGGTCTGAGGTGAGGCTGGCAGAGCCCAGTGAGTTGCTGTAGTATATACCTGTCCACCCTGTAGTGCTCTAATATCTCCAGCTCATGTAGCCCCTAAAAGGTTACCCTGGGCTGAACACTCTCCTCCTCCTCAGTCTGGGCCAGTTGTCACCATCATCCTCATCACCACCCTCAGTCTGTAGCTCATAGTGATGTATCAAAGCAGCAGCAGCCCCTATCATTTTGTCAGTTAAAATTCCCAGGGGTGTACTCCAGTGGTGCAGATTTTGTGGGAAAAAAACAGATTGAAGGGTGTTTGCATAGTTTATACTGATGTGCTGCAGATGCTGCCTATGTGATTGGCTGACTATGATACATTCCAGCTGCCAGCTATAATACTGATGGCTTTGAATTGGCCACTGTGAGTGGCAGAGGCCTTATTAGTGAATTGTACTTGATTGCCTTTATTCTGCTGTTTCCACTTTTTTTTGTAACATTTCCTCCCCTTTTCAGCCCCAAGGCCACCTACCAGCTCTATGACCTATGGTGTTGAATGGGCCACTGTGAGTGGCAGAGGCCTTCTTGCTTATTTGTAGTTGATTGCCTTTATTCTGCTATTTCCCCTTTTTCCCCATTTCCTCCTTTTAAGGCCCATAGGATGCCACTCAAACTGTTCAGCTAGTGTAAACATTGCTGAGCAGAAAGGGCCATCCCCTGGACATGAACATGCTCAGCATTTCTTAAATCAGCTAAGCACAGTTAAGTAGCCTCAGACACACACCCTTGCTTAGCTGAGCACAAATAGAAACCGCAGAGCTCCAATGCGCTTACACCAATACATGACACACCCCCTTTTCATGTCAGCTGCTTCTTCTGCTTACACCATCACATCATAGCTCCTACACGGTTAGGTACCCACGGACATGGTCTCCCATTTTGCTATTCAATAAATTTAGCTCATTTACATACCCCTGCTGGCATATATACTAGTTACACCACTACAGCAGATCCTATGTCCTTAGCAACCACTGTTACCCGTTATTGTTATGAGTCTGCATGCTCCCCAGTATAATTGCAAAATTAATGTTTCATGTTTAGTTTCATCGGTTCATAGGTAGGTACTAGGCTATTGGCCCAAGAGCCTAAGTAAGCCTAGCCAACAAGGTTCCCTGGCTTATGCCACCCACAAAATTAATTTCCTGTGCCCCTGTTGAGCAGAGTCACAGAAGTGATTCCCGGGGTGTATTTCCTGTTTCCCATACACTCATCAAGATTTTTTATGAAGAGTGCTAATAGGGAACTTTGTTTGACATAGATGGGTAGCTTGTTCCAGAGTACAGGGAGTCTCTGGGACAGGAATCTATCCCTCCAGCATGTCCTGTTTATTGTGGTGACAAGGTTTAGATCCCTAGTGGGTGTAGCTTGGAGGGATTCAGATTTCTTTAGGTGTAGCATGTCCAACAGCTCTGGGTTTAACATAGCTTTATATGTTAGGCAGAGATGTCCTCAGAGTAGGCGATATGCTACAGAGTAAAGCTGGAGTTTTTTGAGATGGTCAGTGTAGGGCATCTGTTTGAGGCCAGTAATCCTCTTTGTGAGGTACTTCTTTGGCCTTTCCAGTTGCTGCAGATGTCTTGTGAGGTACATTCCAAAAGGGACATTGTACTCTATAATGGGTCTAATGAGTGACGAGTAGAGGGGAACAATTACCTCTTTTTTTCCTGGATGAGAACCCTTTTGTGATGAGGTGTGCCACATAGAAGGATTTCTTGACTACTGTGGCAATGTGATTATCAAAGGAGAGACTACTGTCCACTTGGGTCCCAAGGTCGCTTATCACACATTCGGCATTAAGTAGACTGTCATTTATATGGTAGTTCATGGGTACAGAGTTTTTACCAAAGGGGATGACAATGCACTTTTTGGCATTGAGCTTGAGGCCAAGCCTCTGACATCAGACATCTATCTCAGTGAGACCCTTCTGTAGGATGTCCACATCATTTGGGGACTCAAATATGGCTCCTAGTTTGAAGTTATCTGCAAACTTTGTTAGCCAGAGGCCTTCTGTCTTAGCCTGTACTTCAGAGAAGTAGATACCAAACAGGTGAGGTCCCAGGACTGAACCCTGTGGTACTGCACTTGTCACAGGTTTGAAGTCAGATTTGGAGTCTGCAACTTTTACAGTGTGGGTTCTGTCAGTGAGCCAGTTGGCAACCCATCTTGTGACATAGGGATTTATACATAGTTTAGTGAGTTTATCTATAATTCCAGAATTTGGGTTGGTATCGAAAGCCTTGATGAGGTCAAGATAGGCTGTGTGAACCACCTTTAAATGCCTTTTTAATAATTTTTTTTCTGCATGATCACATTTGCACACCACTGCACTCTGCTTAAACAGACCCTTAAATATATATATATATATATATATATATATATATATATATATATATATATATATATATATATATATATATAAACAGAAACCAAAGGAGACACCAAACTACGGCAAATAAAATCATATAACTTTAATACAAAAACAAGTGAGTGCTTTCACAGCAAAGCCGCTTCATCAGACAATTCAAACAGAAATGCATAATTTTTAAATACCTGCATAGCCAACAATAAAAGACATCCAATTAAAAGCAACTTCTTAAAGTCAAAGCATCTAAATCAACTATGCACTAAACTCAAAGCTTCATATATGCCATAAAACTTTCATGACAACAGTAAGAATTCATTATAAAAATTAATTATAAAAATAATGTCTTATCTAGGTAGGGGTCTATCTCGCAACTTGGGGTGGATGGACATTTTGTCATTCAAACCCCTGCCATAATTGGCACGTAGTCTTATGATCCATTCTAGTTCCCTTCTCTCAACTCTGTTCTTAATTGCTCCTCTACATATCCCTAGTGTGACAGCCTCAATTGCCATGAACTTAAAAGTGTGTTCATCACCCATCTCCATGATATGTTTGGATAGTGCATTCATTGTTACCCTCTTGGAAATATCATACAGATGGTCCCTGATTCGATCCTGTAGCCTGCGTGTGGTCATGCCCACATAGAAAACAGTACATTTCTCACAGTAACTCAGATAAACTAAATGTGTAGTATTACAATTGGCTGTTAGTTCAAATATAAACTCCCTTCCCACATCTGGATGGTAAAACCTACCTTTGTGGTCAAGGTGACGACAATAATTACACTTATGGCATGGGAAAGTGCCAAATTCATTACCCTTGACCTGATTATTTTATTGTCTATCTTGTCTTGGATCACATAGAAGTCTCTTCAAATTTTTTTTATTTTTGAAAACATAACGTGGAGTATCACCCACTAGCTCCCTGATGTTTTCATCTGCACGCAAAACATTCCAGTTCTTCTTATATATATCCTGTACAAGTCTGACATTACTGGAGTATGTAACAGTATGTCTTGAAAGGCAAAAGCATTTCTTAGAAGATCTCTATGCTTGTATTAGGGACAGACCACCTACAATGGAGTGTCTTATGGCAACTTTAGATGTACAGGCTCTATTCACGGCCATACCCAATGACCAGGGAATAGAGATGCTCAAAATTTATCTCAGAGAGAATAGTACATATGAACAGAAAATGATAGAGTTATTATGCTTTATGGTAGAGACCATACTAGAAAACAATATTTTTGTTTTTGAACAGACCCTCTTTAAAAAGTGTGCTGGTGTAGCTATGGGCACTCCTTGTGCCAATAGCTATGCCAACCTGGTAATGGCAGCATGGGAAAGAGAGAATGTCCTTGTGCATATGGATTTTACTCTGATTTTTATCAGCGTTTTACTGATGATCACTTCTCCTTTGGGAGGGAGATGATCTATCTTTTCAAAATTTCTTGGAAGGAATTAATAATAGTACTGACTTCCTGAAATTTACAGCCTGCAGCTCTACTAAAACCATTGAGTTCCTAGATGTTAGAATAGATAGGTTATCCTCTGAGAGTGTGAAACTAGTATACATAGGAAAGAATGTTATAGGAACACATTTCGAAAGAAGTAGTATGCACCCACGACACATTTTTTGGAAATGTGGTGAGAGGGCAAGCTTTAAGAGCATCAAGACTAATGGCTAATGACAACAAATTTAGGGATGAGTTGGAGAATTTACAGCACAATTTTTTGAAGAGAGAATATCTAAAGAATGAGGTAAAAACAGCACTAACATATACCCATGAAATGAGAGGAGGTATAGGTAAACCCTACTTCTCCAGTAATGTCAAACTTGTACAGGATATATATATAAGAAGAACTGGAATGTTTTGTGTGCAGATGAAAACATCAGGGAGCTAGTGGGTGATACTCCATGTTATGTTTTCAAAAATAAAAAATCATTGAAGAGACTTCTATGTGGTCCAAGACAAGATGGACAATACAATAATCAGGTCAAGGGTAATGAATTTAGCACTTTCCCGTGCCATAAGTGTAATTATTGTCGACACCTTGACCAAAAAAGTAGGTTTTACCATCCAGATGTGGGAAGGGAGTTTATATTTGAACTAACAGCCAATTGTAATACTACACATTTAGTTTATCTGAGTTACTGTGAGAAATGTACTGTTTTTTATGTGGGTATGACCACACGCAGACTACGGGATCGAATCAGGGACCATCTGTATGACATTTCCAGGAGGGTAACAATGAATGCACTATCCAAATATATCATGGAGGTGGGTGATGAACACACTTTTAAGTTCATGGCAACTGAGGTTGTCACACTAAGGACACATGGAGGAGCGATTAAGAACAGAGTTGAGGGAAGGGAACTGGAATGGATCATAAGACTACATGCCAATTATGGCAAGGGTTTGAATGAGAAATTGTCCATCCACCCCAAGTTGCTAGATAGACCCCTACCTAGATAAGACATTATTTTTATATTTTTATAATGAATTTTTATAATGAATTCTTAACTGTTGTCATGAAAGCTTTATGGCATATATGAAGGTTTGAGTTTAGTGCATAGTTGATTTAGATGCTTTGACTTTAAGAAGTTGCTTTTAATTGGATGTCTTTTATTATTGGCTATGCAGGTATTTAAAAATGATGATGCATTTCTGTTTGAATTGTCTGATGAAGTGGCTTTGCTGCGAAAGTGCTCACTTGTTTTTATATTAAAGTTATATGATTTTATTTGCAGTGGTTTGGTGTCTCCTTTGGTTACTGTTATATTTCATATTTTTATTGGAGCACCCATTTACCTTCACTACCTTCTGGATTTGGATATATATATATATATATATATATATATATATATATATATATATATATATATATATATATATATATATATATATATATATAAAAATTTGATTTTTACAATTTTGAAACACTTTGGCATGCCAATGGCCATAGTTTTGACCATTATGCCTAATGAACATAATACATGCTTTACTTTAAGCTGTTATTCCCCCCATTTTTATTTTTGCAGTACTAACTTCATATATTTCTGCTGCAGACACGGCTCCAACAGGGATGCCTGACTGCTTCCTGGATCACAAATTCACTTCATTTGCATGGTTTTCAACGGCAAATGAGGTGATTTGTATTATTCCATTGTGTCCATTCTGGAATAGTGCTGGGATGCTCATGCACAACTCCAGCCTTGTTTACTGGATTGCACAGGCTCCAAACTCTGTGTTCCAGCCATGCCACTATGCCGACACAATGCGTCAGCTTTAATGAATCCCGGCCTTAGAGATTTTTAGATCCACTGAGTCTGCTTTTTCAGCCATTCCTCTAAAACTATCTGTCAAACATGTGAAGATCCATATTTTAGTGAAGAAGACCATTAGTTGTCCATATTAACTTTGTAAATGAGTGTGTTGTTAAACTGGGTCACACCATGAGGTTGTAAGATGTTGTAAGGCTTCCACATTTAAATGAATATGCAAGACAGCAAACTTACAGCAAAGAGTGATTGAAGTACTTAGAGGAAAAAGAAAGGAAGATTTCTTGTAATTTACAGCTATAAATAATAGTTACACAGAGGTCTTGAGCTTTTTGTACCAGGACTGATCAGAGCAGACAAGCTTGGTTTAGAGGAACCATGTTGTAGGGCTGTCTACACTGTGGCAGCCATATTCTCCCCTCCATATTTGTGAATTTGTGATTTTATTTCACCAATAAAGTCCTTTATTTACATGGATTTTACCAATGCAATTGTCTTTTTCTTCTCTATACACTGCAAATCATTTTTGTTCTTTCTCTAACTATGTTAACTAGTGTATATTTTACATGTCTTGCAGTGCTACACATCACTATTGTCATGTTACTTAAACTATGTCATATGCCATTGTAAATACATATTCATTCATGTCGTAATTTATCTTTGAAACACACTGCCTCTAGTCTAGCTGAGGATGAAAAGGGTTTTTAAATAGGTTCATAGATTGCTACTAGGCTAACGACCACTAGGTCCCTTACAAGTGTATCCATGCACCACAAACCATTTGGGTCCCGAGTATCATGAGCATCTATATTAGAGGGACAAGTTAGTAGGAAAGTAACTAAAGATTTGTAGGGGGAGAGTAAGTTAGGATAATACCTTTCTTATTGACAGTCTCTGTCCATAAGGGACTTTTCAGTTCCCCTACCCAGTTAACATATGCAAAATAAAATATAAAATACGTAAATAAAAGAGAAGTTCATTGAAAGGGAAAAATCATTGGTTAATGTCCAGTTAAAAATACCGTTTGTGAACAATATGATGTGGCATTGGGAGTCTTACTTTCCTCACCTTCCATGAGCATGTGTCAGAGTAAGTCTGGAGGGATGGGGAACAGGAATGAAAAGTAGAACCATTGGACGAAGACAGGCCCTGAGCACAGTCAATGGTCAGCTGTGAGGAAGCAGAAACACTACAAAAAGGTATAAATCTGTATAACTCTATTCAAATATGAAGGTATGAAGGTATCTGCATTTTAATGAAATATAAAATTAAATACTGGGAAGAAAGTTAATATGCAGGGGATCAACCTGATTCAATTACACTGAATGGTTATAAGAAAACAACAGTCAGGCACATAATGACTTAATAAAAAACATATTCCTAGGATCACAATTATCACACAGATTATAATTTCAAACTATGAGTGAACAGAAGAGAACTGTTACATATGAGGAAACGTTACTACAGCATATAGCTAGCATAAAGGATAGCATAAAGGATAAAGTCCACAATACGACCAATCCAATTTTGATTAGTGACTTGGATACCTGATGGTGGGGCAGAGGAAGATGGGCTTGCCTATGCTAGGTGAAGAGAACATGCTGGGCGGAGCCATTGATGAGTCCTAGTGGAGAATAGTGCTCAGAGGTATCACAAGGCTGGGTGTACAGAAGGACAGAGGAGCAGGACCACTTAGGGATCATGAAGGCACACCATCAAAACCATTTCTCAAAGTCCACCCAGCCTACCATGCAAAGTGACATCAGCACATCAGATGGAGAAGTAGAGCTAGAGAAAAATCGCTGGCAAGCACTGAGGAATATCAATGCAGGCGGCTTCTGCTCCCTCCCTACTAACAGGTCCCAGTCTTAGTTTTAACCAAATGACAGCTCCATCTGGGAATAGTAAGAGATGAAGAGGTGTGGCCTCCATCTTAGTGGTTCCCACTCTCCCTGCAGGCCCCATCTGAAGGAAAACACTGTATGTGGAGTAGGAAACATAGAAGTAGTTGATGAGCAAGTTGATGGTCAGCTGCTTCCAAGGACCACTAAAAAAAAAAAAAAAAAGCATATAAGGAAGGGTTGTAGTTATTCTTCACTCCTGTATGATGTCTGGTTTTGATTAGTGGTTTACAATTGGAAAGGTCAAATAGTTGTGCTGAATCATGTCACCACAGGCCAGCTATCTTTCTTTGTGTGGTTATTGTGAAATATTCCATGCAGATAAGAGGTTACCCTTTGAGAACAATAGAAACTCACCATGAGAAAAATTATACAGTGTTAAAGAGTTGCTGATCATATATGAGACCATGCATCTGATTTATAATGCAGGCACTACATGTCTCTTTGGTGTCTGAAGAATAGATTAGGAGAATGGAACTAAATGACCATTATGCATGAATGATTGCATTTGCACACAAAGCGTCAGACTACAGCCAAGCTAAATAAAGTGATGTTGAAGACAACTTTCTTGGAGATACCCCCCCACCATATGAGTGATGACTAAAAAAATCAGTAGGACAGAGAAAGTAAATGTGTCAGCAGTGCATAAGCAGAACTAATGGTCAGAGAGGGTGGGAACAAAAATCAGATAAAAAGTATGCAACTAAAGAAAGCACTTTCAGAACATGGAACGCACAGATCACAGTCATTGCTGAACATGTAAAAAACAGACCATGCATAAATCTTAAAGAGATGTGTTATACCTACCCCTCATAGAAATTGCACAGCAAGTTAATCAATACTTGACGATAACTACTGGTTCTATATCAGAGGCAATGATTCTTGTATGGAAAAGGGTGGGAACAGCTACTGCAAGTGGAAGAGTTTAAATAAGTTTGGATCTTGTTCCTGAGTCAGAAATGAAGGAAATTAGAAACTGACTAGTGGGGAATGGTGCAGCTGTGCCAGTACTACTGGCATTGTACTGGACTGTGGTGGTGAATTTAAAGCTACATTATGAGGTGAAACTGTCAATTTACAAGTCATTTTCCCTTATACTCCCTAATGGTCGTGAAGTGTGATAGTGACTGAAAGGTAGGTTGAGATCATGAATAGATGAGGCAGGTCAGGATCACACTCGAAAATGGTGTGAAGAACATGGCATTCTGATAGTATCTTGAATTACAGTTACAGATTCTTAGGAATGAGTTCAGTCAGTTAAGGTGGTTTGGGGGACCTGTTGAGGATGACCTCTTTATGCCTACCATGAGAGGTAAATTAAGCAGAACCGACTGGGAGGAGGTCAAAAGCAGATCCAGAACACACACTAAAGAGGTTAAATCGCTTAGGTGGCCTGGTACTGACTATACATTCTACAAGAAAACATGCAGAAATTTTAATGGAAGTAGGAGAACCCTGGTCTATGTTGCTCATAGGTTCGTACTAGGCTATTGATTCAGTGGCCCATTTAAAGCTTAGTCAATGGTTCCACCAATTTACCAAGACATGAATTAATATCAAGCTCTGACCTAGTGTTAGCCTCTTTCCATAAGGGTTTGAAGGGCCAGAGCAGGGGTGTACTTGTGATTGCCCATCCTGGAACTACCCTGCTTTGTCTCTAAGCGGAGTCAATTTCATAAAAATGGTTTTCTTTGCAAAAGATAGCTATCTTGCCAACAGGTCCTGTATATGTTTTAGTGGAAGTTTAGGTGTCTTGAGCAGAAGTTTAGGGTGATATTAATTTTAGGGATGTGTAGGAGGTTACATACGAATGCATCTGTTTAGGCTTTGCAGACAAGATAGAGATTTCCTTTCAACAGCTGATAGGATGTGGAAAATAGTAAGAGCCCATTAAGGCAATCAGGTTAACTCAAGAATGACATGCCTCTGAATTTTTGGAAGAAAAGTCTGGGGTCTCTTGAGCTGTGTCATATGCCAAGCCAAATACATACCAGTGTTTGTATTATATTCTATTATTAGTCTGATATGGAAGGAGTAGTGAGGGGCAATGACTTTATTGCTTCTAAAAAATATGTCCCTGGTGATTAGTCTGGCTATATAAAGGGATTTCCTAAGAAATGGTGACCACATGGTGGTCAAAGAATAGTTCATCGTTAGAAGGTTCCCAAGTCCTTAATGACCAACTCAATTTTTAGGGGATTGTCTCATATGTAAAATTTGCAAAGAGTGCCCAGGTTTGCCAAAGAACACATTGCTGTATTTTTTTGACATTTAGTCTGATATTGTTTTCCAGGAACCACTTGTTATCATGAGTTAGACCATCTTGGAAAATACATAGGTCATCTGGTGTATTTATGATAGCTCTACATTTGCAGTCATTAGTAAACTTCATTGGCCACAGAACTTTGGTGTCTAACATAAGAGAAGTAGATACCAAATAGGAGTGGTCTCAAGATAAATTTCTGAAGGACACCACTGGAAGCTACAGTTGTATTTGAGAGTGTGCCTGCAACACTTACAGATTAGGTTAGCAACTTGATCAAAAAAAAAAAATCAATAGGTTCATGGGACAGACTCTGCCTTTAACAAACCCAATTTATTAAGCTTGGTACCACTATGATTCTCACATTGATAAACAGCTTAGAAAACAGATAGAAGACTGAACAAGGTAGATGTGGATAACTTTTGTAAATATGTGATGAGTTTGGAGATATCTTATTTGGGGGGACAGAACTCAAAAGTAAACGTAAAAAAACACCTTTTATTACAAGATAGAATACATTTAGACATGTTTTGTTCCTTCTTTTTTTCTCCACAGATGTCATTCTGACAATTGTCCATGTGCCCACATCCACGCTAGGTCTACTAGCTACTCCAGTTTCCCTTGGACTAATAATGATTTTACACACAGGGTCAGTTTATAGCTTGAGGGCATCTTGTGGGGTGGGATTGTGCTATCCAGCCATTTACCAAAGGAATTTTACAGTTTATGGCCTACTGCATTCCTTCCTGATATTTGTGTGCTTGACAGTTGGCAATGGGACATGCAATGGAAGACTGTGCCACACCACTCAACACTACTGTATGTAGCTACTGTTGGCAAGCTGCCCCACTCCCTTAACTAAAGCACATCACAACTGGCTTCCTGGTTTCTGCCACAATCTCCTACAGCTCGGCATGCCCATGCACATGTCACCTTTCTCACAAGATGGGCGTTCCTATCCTCCCTGCTACTCCATCAGTCACCTGAGCCACTAACTGAACCGAGGGTGAATAGGCTGTAGTCAGGGCTTTATCTCTCTTCACCACTGGAGTGGTAAATCTAGACATGTTTAAAGTAAAAAGCCTGAGTTACTAATCTAAGCTGGCTGGAGGTAGTTCATGAGCAAAGTTTGTGGGGTACAGGGGAAAAGAGGTTCAGAATAAGTAACTCAATGTGACAGACAGAAATAAATATGCTATTTCACTTAGTGAGAGATAGCTGGATTTCTGCAACAATGAAATTGAAAATTTTAAGTCTAGGTGAGTTCTTACATTTGGGTGAAAATAGTATTTATTTTTTTTTAGTTTGATGAACAGGTTAACAGATGGGTGCCAGAGTCTTTTCAGTCATTGCCCAGGCAATGTATAAAATGTGAGACATCAAAATACAGTATGTTACAATGCAGTAAAAAAATCAAAATTAAAAAAATTTGAATGACAGAAGTATAAAAGAAAGATTCATAGAATTACAATAAACACAGTGAAAATAGCAGAGTTTATTCAGTTTCAATAGAGGTTTTTAAGAAGGCTCTGTGAAAACATGCACAAATTAACAGTAGAAGAACAAATTAAAAACATAGTAAAAGATGCTTCAGGCCTTTAATCCATTAGATGCCACAAATATGAAATTCTGGAAATACAACCCTGAGTGTTTAACTTTCAACTTTTGAGGATGTAAACATTTACTTCTTTTATTTTAATATTTTTTTCATCTTTTTCAGTCAGCTAAGCATATTGCTTACATATGAGATGGACCCAGAAGTATAGCAACAGTGGGACGAGGGGATAGCTGCCACGCATGCAAAGAGTTAGAGGATGCAATACGCCGATCTTAATCGCTCGTGCAATGCATACTGGTATTGCAAAATAAATTCCAATATTGTATTTTCAGTCAAATCTGAAGACTGTAGCACTCTGTGTATGGCATAAACTGTTGTTACAAATGTAGCAAACAGTTTGCTATCATTTAAAAGAAGAAAAGAAGGAAAATATCCTTCACTTTTCAGAAGTAGAGTTTTGTTTTTATTTTTTGAAACAGTCAACAAATTGGGTGATGCAATAATAGCTAGTTACACCTCTGGATGCACCTCGGTGTAAAGTTAACTACAATTACCAAACAAACAATGGAAAGGAAATAGTACATAGAAGAATATTCTTAAGCACTCTCCTCCATTTTTTTAACACTCAAAACAGCTGCACGTACATTATGATATTTGACCTGGTACATAATCGGTTCTATGTGAGTGCATTCTTTTTCTAAGACAAGTACTTAGCTTACTTTTTTCCTTGTAATTTAACTACTAATTATAGATCATTTTCAGTACTTTCAATAAATATATTCTCATAAATACCTTTAATAACATTCACTCTGATGTTGTTGTAAATATCGAAACCTTGGGATATATCCGCCAGTAACTGGTAGTCACCAACATCATCCTCTGTCAGGTCACTTATGATTACAGTAAACAATGCAGCTGATTTCTTGTTATAAGAGGAATATTTTCCATTTGTAATATTTTCACCTTCACTACTTTCATTGCTCTTTATTAAAATATTAGAAAATTTAGACTTGCAGTTTTCTTTACAAAAGCATTTAGCAATCTTCTTATACTCTGATGAATACTTGCACAGAATGGTAGCAGTCTGTCATTTATTTCTTTCTACAGTTACTGAATCAGCCAGACTCTTATAGCCTAGATATAAAATAGAAAATTACTCATTAAATGCATTGCATATTTTGTAGACACCATTGTCAATCACAAATTCAGCACTCCTTTAGCTTAACACAGCTATCTTTTTCTGCTTTGCCCCCTCTCTGGCAGTCATTAGCCTCCTCCCAAACAATCAACCCATTTTCCCCCCTCATCAAGGGCAAGGGTTGTCTAAGATACAGCCATTAGGGGAGGTATGAGATTTTTTCCACCACCCCCCCCCAAAACAAAATCTCTCCAGTGATAACTCATACATCCAATGGGTGTCAGCACTGTTCAGCACTCCCTTCTGCAAGGGGATAAGATCACCAGGACTGCCCTGTCCACCCACAGTAGGCAAAGTAGAGCTGATTCCCTTTGTCTCTACTGAGAAATCAACTCGCTCTCATATGCCTCAGAGCATGCCCCCCCCAGATGAGCACAGCCATAAACCCTTCCTATCATCAAGTGCCTGAGCTACTATTTAAACTTGGATTGTCTGGGCCTTAGTCAAGGCTCCATCCCTCTGTGCCACAGATGCAGGCATTAATGTGTCATTTTAAGAGAAGAATGAAGGTCTGGAGGACTCAGACTTATCTCTGAGTCATTGATATTCATTCATTTATTTTATTTTGACATTTGTTCACCGGGCTAGTCCAACTGGGCAGATGCTCTTTTTCAGAAGAAATCAGAGGAAAAAAGCTCCAGATGATACATACATGGTATTATATGACAAAGGAAATTAAGAAAAACTGCAATTGTATACAATTACATCCCCTAAATAGGCGATTTACAGGACATGTTTCTTCTTCTCTTTCAGCTGTTCCCATTAGGGGTTGCCACAGTGGATCATCTGTTTCCATTTCTTCCTGTCCTCTGCATCTTGCTCTGTCACACCAACCACCTGCATGTCCTCTCTCACCACATCCATAAACCTAATCTTTGGCCTTCCTCTTTTCCTCTTACCTAGCAGCTCCATCCTTAGCATACTTTTCCCAATATGCCCAGCATCCCTCCTTAACACATGTCCAAACCAATGCAATCTTGCATCTCTGGCTTTGTCTCCAAACCGTCTAACCTGAGCTGACCCTCTAATATAATGATTCCTAATCCTGTCCATCCTTGTCACACCCAGTGCAAATCTTAACATCTTTAACTCTGCCACGTCCAGCTCTGACTCTTGCCTTTTTTCAATGTCACCGTCTCCAACCCATATAATATAGCTGATCTCGCTACCCTCTTGTAAACCTTCCCTTTCACTTTTACTGGTACCCATCTGTCACAAAACACTCCAGATACTTTTCTCCACACATTCCACCCTGCCTGTACTATCTTCTTCATCTCTCTTGCACACTCACCATTACTCTGAACTGTTGATTCCAAGTACTTAAACTCATCCACCTTCGCCAACTCTACTCCCTGCAGCCTCACCAATCCTCTGTCTTCCCTCTCATTCACACACATATATCATGTCTTAGTCCTGCTGACCATCATTTCTGTCCTCTCTAGAGTATATCTCCACCTCTCCAGTGTCTCGTCAACCTGGTCCCTACTCTCACTACAGATCACAATGTCATCTGAAAACATCATAATCCATGGGACCTCCTGTTTGATCTCATCTGTCAACCTGTCCATCACCACTGCAAATAAGAAAGGGCTCAGAGCTGATCCTTGATGTAATCCCACCTCCACCTTAAATGCATCCATCACTCCCACTGCAGACCTCACCACTGTCACACTACCCTTGTACATATCCTGTACCACTCTTATGTACTTCTCTGCCACGCCTAACTTCCTCATACAACACCACAACACCTCTCTAGGCACCCTGTCATATGCTTTCTCTAATTCCACAAAGACACAATGCAACTCCTTATGACCTTCTCTATATTTCTCAATCAACACTCTCAGAGCAAACATTGTATCTGTAGTGCTTTTTCCTGGCATGAAACCATACTGCTGATCATTAATCATTACCTCCCTTCTTAACCTTGCTTCCACTACTTTTTTCCATAACTTCAAGCTGTGACTGATCAGTTTTATCTCTCTGTAGTTACTACAGCTCTGCACATCACCCTTATTCTTAAATATATGTACCAAAACACTTTTTCTCCACTCCTTAGGCATCCTCTGACTTTCTAAGATTTCATTAAACAATCTGGTTAAAAACTCTACTGCCTTTTCTCCTAAGCACCTCCATGCTTCCACTGGTATGTCATCTGGACCAACAGCCTTTCCATTCTTCATTCTCTTCATAGCTGTCCTTACTTCCTCCTTGCTAATCTGATTCACTTCCTGATTCACTATCCACACACCATCCAACCTTCTCTCTCTCTCATTCTCTTCATTCATCAGCCCCTCAAAGTACTCTTTCCATCTGTTCAACACACTCTCCTCACTTGTGAGTATGCTTCCCTCACTATCCTTTATCACCCTAACCTGCTGCACATCTTTCCTAGCTCGCTACCTCTGTCTAGCCAATTGGTGCAGGTCCTTTTCTCCCTCTTTAGTGTACAACTTTTTATACAACTCTCCATATGCCTTATCCTTATGCTCCTGTCTACTTTCTTCATCTCTTTGACAATCCCACTTCTTCACCAGCCTCTTCCTCTGTATACTCTCCTGTACTTCCTCATTCCACCACCAGGTCTCTTTGATCTCCTTCCTCTGTCCAGATGTCACACCAAGCACCTTTCTAGATGTCTCCCTTACCAGTTTGGCTGTAGTTACCCAGCTATTCAGTAACTCTTCACTGCCCCCCAGTGTCTGATTTAACTCTTCCCTGAACTCCACCTCACAATCACACCCTTTTTCAACTCTCACCATTTAATCCTTGGCACTGTTCTTACACTCCTCCTCCTCTTCTTGATCATCAATGTCATCCTACAGACCACCATTCTCTGCTACCTAACTACACTTTCCCTGTCACCACTTTACAGTTTCCAATCTCATTTAGACTAGCCCTCCTGCATAGGGCATAATCCACATGTGTGCATCTTCCTCCACTCTTGTACATCACCCTATGCTACTCCCTCTTCTTAAAATACATATTCACCACAGCCATGTCCATCCTTTTCACAAAATCCACCATCATCTGACCTTCTGCATTCCTCTCCTTAACACCATACCTACCAATCACTTCCTCATCCCCTCTGTTCCCTTCACCAACATGCCAATTGAAATCTGCTCCAATCACCAGTTTCTCACCTTTGGGTACACTCACCACCACTTCATCCACCTCACTCCACAATTTTTCTTTCTCATCCATCACACACCCAACTTGTGGAGCATATGCACTAACAACATTCATTGTTACACCATCAATTTCCATCTTCATAAACATCACTCTATCTGACACTCTTTTCACCTCCAAAACACTCTTGGCATACTTTTCCTTCAGGATAATCCCTACCCCATTTCTCCTGCCATCCACACCTTGCAAGAACAATTTTGACCTGCCTCCTATACACCTGGCCTTACTCCCCTTCCAGCTGGTCTCCTGCACACACAATATATCAACCTTCCTTCTCTCCATCATATCAGCTAGCTCTCTCCCTATACCAGTCATACTGCCAACATTCAAAGTTCCTACCTTCACTACTACACTCCTAACCTTCAGAAGCCAAATGGAGCAGAACTTGTGATTAACACCAGTAACAGGGATGTGCTGTTTAAATTCACCCTAATAGGATTTAGGAACATTTGATGAAGACATACTGGCATATTAAATATTCTGAATGTACTGATAACATGCCATGATAATTATGTTTTCAAGATGTGTGCCTAGCAAAGAGCAGCAATCTTGCCTCTTTGCTCTTTGTGATTAACAGCATTTAGTCTGCCATACTTTAGTTAAAGTCAGCACACAATGGCTTCACAGGTTAATAGACAAAAATTATATAAATTAAAAACTTTACTGTAAAACCCATGCTAAACTAGATGAAGTACACGTGTGTGAATGCACTGAGGCTGCAGGTCTTCAAAAGAAGTTTCTGCTATAGGCTCTGGTCTACAGCAATTTATCTAATACAGAAGTATATATCTGACAAAAATTCTCAGTTGTTACTTTGAAGTAATTAAGCACTTATTTGTGCTAGCTTGTCTGGCTGAGTTTTTGTACATAATTTCATTAACCTGTGTATTATATGCCAGCATGCTAACTATGGTATTGTAAATAGGTTCTTACATGTTGATTTATGATCTGTTTGTACAGAATGTTTTAAAGACTTGATGTGCCCTTTTACATTTCTAACTGTGCATGTTTGTGTAGAAAGATTCTAAAGGCAAACTGTCTCAGATTAAGCTGATCTGCAGATGATGTCATCAGAATGTTGACAGTTGCTATGTGTTACTATCAGATGCTGAAAGACAGGAAGGAACTTTTAGAAAACAGTTGGTTGATTTTCAAAATATGAAATGAAAATTAGATCTGGAATAGTTGTGACAGTTAGGCTAGTCTATAAAAGAGTCAAATGAAGACAGTTAACTGTCACTAGTCAGTTACAGTTGTGAGATTTTCACAGATATGCTGTGCAGTAGATACCCAAAAGGACTCACCAAGAAAAGCCTGCCTTTGCTGTATTGTAGTATTTTAGTTTAGATCAAGAACAATGCTCTTTAGTAGGATAGGAGAATTGTAACTAATTAGATCAGTTATAGGTTTTTTTTCTAAATGTTGGATTTTTTATTCTTCAGTATTTATTTCATTTTTCTGGTGATTGAACTCCGTTTGTTTATTGGAAATTACTGTTTTGTATTTTTTAATCATTTTGCTCAAAATTAATTTTTTTTATTAACTTACATTGTGACTGGTCAACCAGTGTTTTTCTTTAGTGATTTGAGAGTGCTTGTATTTGCTTTGATAATTCCCAGAGCCACTCTGAAAGCCTGGCTGCTTAGGTCATTTTCTACTATTTCCGTTTAATATTTAATTATCATAATCAGACACCCCTTTAAATGGGCATGAAGAAACTCTGATTGGTGGCAGCATTACCATATTATTTTGGGTGGGGGACACAGCTGGGAATCTATGCCAGGATTTCCAAAAAGTGGTTGGCTGTGTGAGATTTCATTTATTTGTGTGAGTGTATCAGACATTGTAAACTGGGATACATTGTTGTGAAGTGTGGAATAAAGAGTTACATTAGGGGTGGACAGAAGTACACAGTCCAATTCCAGGCTATAGAACATTTTCCTATTGTGCTCTTGGGGAAAATTGTGAAATATTACTTCTGTTCAAGTGACAGTCTCAAATTGGAGTCAGTAGTGAGGATTGAAGCTCCTTGGTTACTGACCCAGAATAGTAAGGTACATCACATTATTTGGTGGCAGTTCAGTTACATATTATCTGGATGTCACATTAATTGGTGCTAGCAGTGTGGAATTTTTAATTGGACTTCAGTAGCCTATGGGTAGTTGTCAATAAGTTCTGCAATCTTGACAGCTACAAACTAGGCATACAGAACCTCATCTCACCACAGTTTTATTTATTTTTAGTTAGTCAGGGACAGCAGGCAAATATATCAGCAGAAGACTATAGTAAGCTGACAAAGAACCAGTTGTTTAAGGAGTATGAAGCCAGAGAAATGGTGCATGCCAACCTGAATAAGGAAGCAATGATCTCAGCCTTACTTTCAGCTTCAGCTAAAACCAGATATTTGTATAATATCCAGTTTGGTATTGGAGATGTGCAGCCTGCCAAGACAGGGTGGTCCACCTTTTCTTTGGAGGATCTGAGAATCTGTCTGAAATTAAAGAGACTGCACCTGGAGGCCAACAATCTTGAAATGGAATCAGCAGAAAGACTGCATCTGGAGGCCAAATGACTGGAGACTGAAGAGAGACTGCACCTGGAAGCTCAACAACTGGAGGCTGAGGAGAGAATGTTATGTTTAGAAGATTAAGAAAATGAGAGACAGCGCTGGCATGAAGAGGTGCTTCTTACCCTTTAAGAAGGTCATGAAGGTAATGGGGAAGTGAATAACTGGACCCCAGAAGCTGGAAAGGTCAGTAAATGTTTTACTCAATACAGGGATAGGATGACTTTGATAGTTTTATTCACATATTTAACAGGGTATGTAGATAGTATGATGTTGACCAGGAGCTCTGGGTTTGGCTTCTGATTCCCTTACTCCATGGTAAAACTGTTCAGGTCATGTCAAAATAGTCTGATGTAGATTGTTTGAATTATGTTATAAGAACTGTCTTCTAGATTGTTTTAAACTAACACCTGAAGCTTATAGTATAAAGATTTGTGAACATATACACAAGGCAGATGAAAGTGTAAGTGATTATATTGCTGATTTTAGTACTTACTTTCACAGATGGGTGAGTAGGTGTCAGGTCACCACTTTTGAGGGACTGGCAGACTTTGTTGAGGGAACAAGCCCTTAGTACTTTGCCTGGTGACATGATAATCTGGTTAGCAGACAAGAGAGTGTAACTCTGCTGAGGAGTTGGGGAGAAAAGGGGATGTTTTTTAGCAAGCAGAGCACCAATGAATGAGAAAGGGATATCCAATGCTGCACATGGGCATAGGGGAATACATGGGGACAGTCTAAACCACTCCAACAGAGTACACCAGTAACAGGGGCAACTACAAGTCCAAGTATACAATTAGGGATTAGATGTTTCAAGTGAAACCAGAGGGGCCACATAGCAGTCAAATGTCCATTTTGGCAAGGTGAGAAATAGAAGGTGAGGGAGCCAGCAAGTGGTGATGATAAACTGCCAATGGTAAGTTGTTTGGAAACAACAGGGGTGCCAGTCTATCACCAAAATTTATATCCTATCTTAGTAGATGGTAAACAGCTAACTGCTAGGAGGGACACAGCTTCAGATACAGCCATTGTGGGCCTTCAGTGGTTAGAGAGGAGCAGCACTTGCTTGGACAGTTCACTCCTGTCAGAGCTTGGGGAGGCATCCCATTCCAAATAACTTTGACTAGAGTTCATCTTGACTGTGAGGGTGGACAAAGAAGCAAGCAGCTAGGTGTATTTGAGGATATTCCTGCAGATGTCCTGATAGGGAATGATTTTGATGATACAGTACCTTGTGCACATGCAGTGACATGCAGTCAAGCTTGGAGGCCGTCATGTTGGTCCGGTAGCTTGGAGGAGACCCAGACAGATCTCATAGCTGAAGCTAGGAGTGGTGTGGTGACTGTTTCAGAGAAGGAGCTATTATGTAGCAGTAAACCTGAAAGTGAGCCACAGCTGCTGGTAGGTACTGATTTTCTCTTAGACACAGTGACCACAAGGATGGAGGTGAATGATACTACCAAGATTGTCAGTGAAGCACAGCTGTCAGAAGTTACTAAGATTCCTATGGAAGGGCAGCTTGGGAGGCTCAACTTATGGACCCTAAATTACAAAGCTTGAAGGAGATGGCTAAGGAAACACCTGAGGCTCAAGGAAGAGGGGAGTCTGTACATAGGAACAAAGATTTGTTGCAAAAATGAGTGGACTCCTGGAGATGGGCTAGAAGGCAAAGTAGTATGGAAATTGGTAGAGCCTAGAGCCTACCATCTTCCACTTCTAGCTATTGTCCCTAATATTCCTTGTGCAGGTGATAATGAGGCAAAGAAGGAAGGTTTGCTATACAGAAAGTGGACCCCTAAGGGAGGGCTGGAAGGTGAGGAAATATGGCAGCTGGTAGAGCCTTGAGCCTACCATCTGCCACTTTTAGCTATAATACTTAATATTCCTTTTGCAGGTGATATTTATGTAGAAAATGTATCAAATGCTTTGCTAGAAATTTTTGTCAGGGCTGATTTTCCAAGGAAGATACTGACTGACCAAGTGCCAACTTCATGTCAGACCTGGTGACTTGTTTGTGAAAATATTATGGGGTGAAACATTTTCAGACCACCCACCCCCCCCACTATCCCCAGACTAATGGTCTTGTGGACAGGTTAAACTCTACATAAAGACTATACTACAGGCATTTGCAGACCAGTTGAAAAGGGAGTGGGACAAGTATTTGCCCGAGCTATTATTTGCAAATAGGGAAGTACCACAAGAATGTACAGGTTTCTCACCGTTTGAGCTATTATACGGGCATAGGATGAGGGGGCCTCTAGATTTGATCTGGGATGAGTGGGAAGGTGAGAGTTAATCTCACAAGGAGTCTGTTGTGATATACATCTTTAACTTCAGGACAAGACTTAAACAGCTCATAGGTTTGGCCCAAGAGAACATAGCATTAGCCCAACAGCAGGAAAAAGGTTTGGTAAGATATTAATGCTCATGACCAAGAGTTTGCTGAGGGATAGAAGGTTATGGTACTTGTTCCTGTCAGCCATAACAAATTATAAGCAGCTTGGGAAAGACCTTTTGAAGTGGTAAGGAAAGTCACTGATGTGAACTACATGGTAAACCTGGCAGGTAGAAGACAGGGGATCAAAATGTACCATGTCAATATGATGAAACCATATTATGATAGGGATGCCCCAGCACTGAGCATTCAGAGTGGATGATAGGAGTCTGAAGGGGATATGGTAAGCAATCTTCTTGGTGAGGCTAAGATTAACACCTCTATGGAAGAAAATAAACAGGCAAACCAACGTGTTCTTGCACAAGAAGCAGTCAGTTTAATAGGATAAATCACCAGAGACTCTTTAATAGGATAAAATCACCAGATACGTAGCGCTTTTGCCTTTTACAATCCAGGCATAGCTATATCACAGCAGTTAACTCCTAATCAAGTCTGAGAGATAAGTTTCGTGTTAAAGGAATTTGGGGAAATGTTCACAGGGAAACCTGAGAGTAATGACTTGGTGCAGTGCCATGTGGGCAGAGGACTCCAAAACCTATCAAGTAGGTTTCTTATAGAGTGCCTGAGAGAGTTAAACAGACACTGAAGGAGGAAATAAGGGAGATGCTAGAACTTGGCATAATTCAGGAATCCAATAGTCTCTGGGCTTCTCTAGTAGTGCTGGTACCAAAGAAGGACAGTGATTTTAGGTTCTGTGTGGAATATAGAAAATTAAACAGTTATACAGAGTCAGATGCATACCCCATGCCATGAACAGATGAAGCCTTAGAACAGCTTGGTGGAGCTAGGTATCTGACCACCATTGATCTGACAAAGGGATACTGGTGGGTATCCCTGACTCCCATGGCTAGAGAGAGGTCAGCTTTTGTAACTCCTTTTGTGTTATATGAATTTACAAGGATGCCCTTTGTAATGAAAATTGCCCCCACAACTTCTCAGAGACTGGTAGATCATGTCTTAGTAGGAGTAGGAGATTATGCTCTAGCATACTTGGATGACATTGCTATTTATAGCCATTCCTGACAAAAGCACTTTCAACATGTTATGTAGGTCTTGGGTAGATTAAAAAGGACAGAACTAACCATTAAACCCAGTAAGCATCAGGTGTATATGGCAGAGGTCACTTGATTAGGACACCAAGAGGGGAGTGGTAAGATTAGGTCAGAACCTGTCAAAGTGGAAGCTATTCAAGTGTGGCCACCTCCTGTTACTAAAGAGTAAGTGAGAGCATTTCTAGGGAGAGTGGGGTACTCTAGAATATTTGCGCCCAATTATACTATAATAGCTGCATCCCTTACTGACCTAACTAGGAAAAATAAACTGTATAAGATAGCATGGGCCACAGATTGTGAACAGGCATTCCAAAAATGTAAGGAGATTTTGGGAGGACCTCCTGTGTTAGCCAACCCAGATTATAGTAAAGAATTTTTTGTGCAAGGAGATACATCAAATCATGGGGTGGGGTCTGTACTCAGCCACGTTTTCCCAGAAGGAGAAGCGTACCCAGTGTTATATCTTAGCTGTAGACATCAACCTAGGGAAGAATGTTATGCAGCTGTGGAGAAAGAGTGTCTAGCCACAGTATGGGTATTGCAGAAGCTGTAGCCTTATCTTTATGGAAGCAAATTCACTGTACTAACAGATCATAACCCTTTAACGTGGCTAAATAGATTTATCAAGCAAAAGGCCAAGTTACTGAGATGGAGTTTTGGGTTGCAAGTATATGACATGACAATACAACACTGCAGTGGGGATTATAATGCCAATGCAGATGGATTGTCCATGAGAAGAAAGGGTTGATGATGTATTCCTAGACAAACCCATTTTTCTGAGGCGTAATTTTTCAAGTGTCACTTGAGTACTGTGCTTGTGTCATGGGATGGAATGTGAAGAAATTAGACACTGTTATTTTTGCTAGCGTGTCTGGCTGAGTTTTTGTACATAATTTCAGATTAACCTGTGTATTATATGCCAGCATGAATAGCTGTAATATTGCAAATAGGTTCTTACATGTTGATTTATGATCTGTTTGTACAGAATGTTTTAAAGACTTGATAAGTGTCCTTTTACATTTTTAACTGTGCATGCTTGTGAAGAAAGTTTCTAAAATTGTCTCAGATTCAACTGATCTGCAGATGATGTCATCGGAATGTTGACCTTTGCTATGTGTTACTGTCAGAAGCTGAAAGATTGGAAGGAACTTTTAGAAAACAACTGTTAGTTGATTTTCAAAATATGAAATGAATGTTAGATTTGGAATAGTTGTGACAGTTAGGCCAGTCTATAAAAGATCCTACTGAAGGCTCTTTTCAGTTACAGTTGTGAGTTGTTCAGAGATGCTCTGTGCAGTGGACATCCAAAAGGACTCACAAAGAACTGTAAGCCTGCCTTTGCTCTGTTGCAATAACTTAGTTTAGATCATGGACAGTGTTCTTTAGTCAGATACGAAAATTATAACTAATCACTTAGATCAGTAAAAGTTTTTCTAAATGCTGGATTTCTATCCTTCAGTGTCGATTTCTCTTTCCTGGTGAATGAGCTCTGTTTCTTTATTGGAAATTACTATTTTATATTTTTAATAATTTTGCTCAATAGTAAATATTTTTATTAACTTACATTGTAGCTGGTCAATCAGTGTTTTTCTCTAGTGATTTGAGAGTGCTTATACTTGCTTTGATAATTATGTGGGCCACTCCGAAAGCCTGGCTGCTTAGGTCATTTGCTACTATTTGTTTTAATATTTAATTTTCATAATTGGGCACCCCTTTAAAAGGGCACGAAGATACTCTGATTGGTGGCAGCATTACCGTATTATTTTGGGGAAGGGACACAGCTTTAAATCTGTGTCAGGCTTTCACAAAAGTGTTTGGATGTGTGAGATTTCATTTATTTAAGTGTGAGTGTATCAGAGGTCTTAAACTGGGACACATTGCTCTGAAGTGTGTAATGAGGAGTTACATTAGGGATGGACATAAGTATACAGTCCAGTAACAATCTATAGAGCATGTTCCTGTTGTGCTCTTAGGGGAAAAGTGTGAAATATCACTCCTGTTTAAGTGACAGTCTCATATTGGAGTCAGTAATGAGGATTGAAGCTCCTTGGTTACTGATCCAGGATAGAAAGGGGCATCACATTTTTGGTGGCAGTTCAGTGGGATGTTATCTGGGTGTCACAGACACATTCGAGGGCAACTTATAGGAGGAGAAGTCTGTAACTTCTTTGTTTACTTAGAGCTCACATAAATCTCAAGTTCTCTGTAAAGTTGGTCCCTAAAGGAAAATCCCTTTATACTAGCAATCTTATTACCCATGGGAGCACTCAATGAGGTGTTTCATAGATCAGACAAGCTTTTTACAGTGGTTTAGAAATATAATACCAGGCTAGATGTTTCAACATGCAGGAGAATGCTTTATTCATTGGCTAACTAATCAACATAACTGTTCAGTTCAATACAAATTGCCACCTGTCTAATACAGAAATATAAGTTAAGTACTCAACATAACAATAGATCTGCAGATGTGCATGCATCCTCTATGATTTATAAGGCAAAGGCTGCAGGCATTAGGACCCATCTATTAGCAATCTAAACATTACCCAGGCTGTTTGGTACCTCCCTCTATCATATAATGCACCAAGCTGCACTCCCTCTTCAGATTTGAGGTTAGATACATTAAGCAAAAAAGTATGCTTACACAATCAAAGATACCTATACTTATCTATGTACCTCTCTCTCTCTCTCTCTATATATATATATATATATATATATATATATATTTATATATATATAATATACACGGGTACCATTGAGATGGCTGAATCTGTAAATCTGCATTTCATGGACATGTAAATTCAGCTACTAAATCTATCAAATGTACAAGTAACCTAAGGCATGTTTAATTAAAGTATTCCTGATCAAACAGATACACTTCATCCTGGATGTGTTTACCACTTTTAGGCATTGATTGTAGAGCACAGGTAATGTAGGTCTTAAGTTATCTATTGGTTGTACTGCTGGTCACATGCTATCACAGAGAATGGCAAATAAGTTATAATGGATTGCAGAGAACAGGCAATGTACATCTTATATCATGTACTTATTGTACTGTTGATTGGTATTACAATGAAAAGCAAGTGAAGTAAAATGTCTTACTCTGTGGTTGTGTTGTGTGAAGGTGGTTATTTTGGTGCATATGGGGTCTACCCCTTGCATTTTCATGATTTGTTTTGTGAGCAAATACATGGGTGATGTTTTCTTATGATTGTGTATGCTTGTTTTGTATGTTATGTGGAAGGGTCAGACATGGAGTTGGTTGATGTGTTAGAATTATAGAATGTAAAAGGCAATTGGGTTGTATGGCCATTTGCACTTTGCCAGTGCTCCCTTAGACCTTTACCTCCATTTTCAAAGAATGTCATATTGGTTGTAAATTTATTAATATCAATCCAATTATCTAATTCCTTCATAAAGCAAAATATTGTTCTATATTGCTTGATCTAGAGAAAAAGCTTGCTCCAAAGAAGAGGTATTTATTGAGTGGATAAATCTATCTCTTATTCATGATTTCTTTACTGAAACAGGTTCAGAACTCTGGTTCTCATGTTAACTGGCCTGCTTGATCTGTGGAGAAATAAGAGGTCTTGGACTGCTGGATCCCTAATGATCCAGAAGACATGATAGAGATCACCCTAGTGAGGCTGTAAGATACAGAGTACATATACAAGGCCTCTAGCTTGGTAGCTCTGGCCCTTTTGGCCCATAATCTTTTTTTGTCAGAAACCTTTGGGGTCTCTAGAACTGCTTTATTTGCTTGATAAGATACATCTCAAAGGAGGCACTGCTATCAATGATTGGACTGATCATTGCAGAGTATAAGGGTGGTAAAGACTTATTTTTATCTAGAAGAAATACCCTTTATGATCAGTTGTGCCAGACAGAATGACATCTTGACTGGTGCTGCAATATGATGATTAAAGGAGAGGGAGTAATCTAGCCATGTTCCAAGGTGTCTCACATCTTCATAGGTTCATAGGTTCATAGGTTTATACTAGGCTATCTGCCCTTAGGCATTTATAAGCCTAGCCCAAATTGTTGTGGCTTACGCCACCCCTTATATGAAAAAATACTGTGCCCATTAGTTTGTTGTGCCTCTGTCCAGCAGTGACACAGAGATGATTCCCGGGGTAAACCTACGATCTCCCATCCACAGGTCTAGATTTCTCTTGAACAGAGTCAGCGAGGTGCTCTGCCTCACATGGACCGGGATTTTATTCCACAGCATAGGGAGTCTCTGAGTGATAAATCTATCCCTCCAGCACATCCTATTTATATCCGTGCTAAGGTTTAAGTCGCTTGCTCTAGTGGTTTTGGTGGATTTGGATTTTTTGAGGTGGAGCATGTCCATTAATTCCGGGTTGGACATGGCCTTGTATGTCAGGCACATGTCACCTCTGAGCAGACGGTATGCGACTGAATAGAGCTGGAGTTTCTTCAATCTGGCAGCATATGACAGATTTTGGAGTCCCTTTATCCTTTTGGTGAGGAACTTTTGGGGTCTCTCCAATTGCTGCAGATGTCGGGTGAGATACATCCTGAATGGGGCATTGTACTCGATCATTGGTCTGATAAGTGAAGAGTACAGGGGAACAATGACCTCACTAGATCTGGATGTGAATCCCTTCATGATCAGGTGGGCAATGTAGAAGGTCTTTCTAACCACTTTAGCAACGTGAGTGTCAAAAGAAAGGCCACTGTCAACCTGGGTCCCCAGGTCCCTGATAACCTCTTCTGTGCTTAGTGGATTGCCACCTATATGGTAGCTTGGGGTTACCTTGTTTTTCCGAAGGGTATGACTATACATTTTTTGGCATTTAACTTCAGGCCATGGCTCTGGCACCAGCTATCTGTTTCCGTGAGTCCCTTCTAAAGGATATCCGTGTCCGATGCACTTTCCACTATGGCGCCCAGTTTGCAGTCGTCTGCAAACTTTGTCAGCCAAAGTCCTCCCATGTTGGCCTGTACTTCTGAGAAGTAGATGCCAAACAATAGGGGCCAAGGACCGAGCCCTGTGGGACACCACTTGTGACCGGCTTGGAGTCTGACATAGCGCCAGCAACTCTAACCCTGTGGGTTCTGTCCTTAAGCCAGTTTGCAACCCATCTTGTGACATATGGGTTTACATTTAAGCTGGTAAGTTTTTCTACAATACCCGAGTGGGGTATTGTGTCGAAGCCTTTGCAAGGTCAAGGTAGGCTGTATGGACTGCCTTTCCTCATCAATGGCCTTGGTGACTGTTTCAAGAAGTCAACCAAGTTCAAAAGGCATGATCTTCCCTTGACAAAGCCAAACTGGGTCAGGTCCAATGTCTGCAAGTCCCCTATATCTTTGTTTATGAGCTCCATTATGATCCTCTCCATAGCTTTGCAGACTAGACTTGTTAAGCTTATGGGGCAGTAATTACCAGGGTCCGTGAGGCGCCTTTGTGGAGTGGGACCACAGTTGCCGTGATGCCACTCCTTGGGCACGTATCCTGTGGTAAGGCTGAGATTAAACAGCTGCCTTATGTGTGGGTTTAATTCCTCATTTAGCTCATGTAGCACACAGCCGGGGACACCATCCAGTCCCATTGATGCTGTGTTTTTAGCTTTACAGAGAGCAGCTTTCACCTGCGCATTTGAGATGTCCAGGAGGCTACACTCGGCTGGGATAGTTATCTCTCCTTTGGGGGGGGGTGAAGTTTGCACTGAACCTGTCTGCCAGTATGTTGGCAATGTCTGTGGGTTCAGTGATTTTTGTATCATTTTGGACTAATTCTGAGCATATCTGGGAATTTCCACCCAGGTTCCTAACATAGCTGAAAAAGGCCTTATGATTGTCCTTTGAATCCATGGCAATTTTTCTCTCAAAATTGGCCTTAGTTGATTTTATGAGTGCTCGTATTTTTTTACTAATAATGATCAGGGGTGACTTCCCTTTTATGGATTTTGTTCTATCATGTAATAGCTTTCTCCTCTTATTGTAAAGTTTGTTAATGGCTGGGGTCCACCAGACTGGACGTTTGCCCTTTGTGGAAAGAGTCTTGGTTTTATTTGGGATTGCCTGATCCATGCAGTCCTGGAGGTGTTCATAGAAGGCATTTGTAAGGGCTTCCAGCTTGGGTTGTGGTTTCCACTGGCTCAGGGGCCTTGAAGGATACCACACCAGTCTTGAGTAGTGTGAAGTTTGCTTTAGAGAAGTTCTTCACTATGGTCTTTTTGTTTGGGGTGGGGGGATGTGGATTTCCAGTGAGATTAGTTTATGATCAGATCTCACCAATGAGGGATATACTTCCGGTGTGGAGCATTTTGTCCCCATGTTTGTGACAATGAGATCTAGTATATTTTCTCCTCTCGTGGGAACAGTGACTAGCTGTTCCATGGCATTTGAATTTATGAACTCCAGGAACCGTTGGGCTAGAAAGTTAGGGCTTGAGTAATGTTCCCAGTCTATATTCGGGTAGTTGAAGTCACCCAATATGATGGTGTTTGGAGATACATTTATACCCTCTAGTGTCTTCAGGAAGGCTGTGTGGGGTTCCTGAGTTTGAGAGGGTGGCCTGTAGCATGCTACAATTTGTAGAGCAGTTTTGCCTATGGTTAGTTGCACCTGGATGGTTTCCGAGCTTATGCGTTGCCACCAACCTGGAGGTGTGAGTATCCTTTATGAATATGGATACACCCCCTCCTTTTGTGGTGTGGTCCGGGTTTTGGGGCCGGAACGCATGATATGAGGTAAAACCTAATAGTGCCGGGGTGCTCTCAGGAGCCTTGAACCAGGTTTCACTTCATTTTGTAGCGGGGTGTTTTCTATACTATACATTCAGTGGAAGGTTAGTTTACCAAACAAAGCAATATTTCATTTTTTAGTGTTTAGTTTTAGCCCATTTTCAGAGCACCAGCCATTAACATGTAAAGTTCACTTTGTAGCCTCTATCTATCAGAAGGGGATTTGAGTATCACTATTGTTCTATGTATTCAATGCACTGTGAATTAGATTTGTTGTATTTGATGTCTGACCTTTCTTTGGTTCCTTAGAGAAATCATTATGTATATATGTGTTTATATCTATCTATCTATCTATCTATCTATCTATCTATCTATCTATCTATCTATCTATCTATCTATTTATCTGAGTGTATGTGTGTGTGTGTGTGTGTGTGTGTGTGTGTGTGTGTGTGTGTGTGTGTGTGTAAATATATATATATATATATATATATATATATATATATATATATATATATATAAAATAGATATGTATATATACACACACATATATGGGTCTAAGTAACTTTGCCAACTGGTACTTTGGTTGACATCTGTTTAAAAGACAAAATTTGGTCAACTAAACAGTTTGTTGATAGTCATGCAAGATCGACAATCCCAGGGTAGGGGAATATCCTTATACTCGCGACTGTATGATCTTGGGGTTATAATATATAATTAGCAGGAAGTTTGGGGGCCCTTCCTTTGTATTTTTTTATTAAAGATTTGCATGCACCAAGATTAATTTTCAGCACATTCATAGTATGGTGTCAGTGTGCATAATATCAATCCATATATGGATTCACTTCAGAACCTCGAATCCCCAAAATCTCGAATTACATATAACCGAGACCAAAAGATCGAGTTTTGGAAACTCAAACTTCTGAAATTAAACCAGAAAAAAAAAAAAACTCAAACAATACTTTTGCGGGGGCTGTGCCCCCCACACCCCCCCTACTTAAATATACCAACTCCGAGATCGCGCTACAGTGGGTAAAAGGGAAATCTCCCATTTTGAGCTGTATGCGGAAGTGCAAAAAGGGAGATTTCCCACTTCCTGTCAACACCGCAGAAAAGATAAAAACATTACGTGCACACAGACCATACAGGAATCCTTGCCTCTGTGTGCACGTAACGTTTTAATATAAGTAAGGTCTTATTTTTTAACACTTTACATATTCGATTTACTGAAATCTCGATCATATGGTTTCGACCATATGAAATTCGAGATTTCAGTAATTCGATTATGTGAAGTGTTCCCATATATATATATATATATATATATATATATATATATATATATATATATGTATGTATGTATGTAATCATAACATTTCCTTGAAATGTTATAATGTTGAACTTAAAATGATCAAATGTAAATGTTTGAACTGCAAATCAGGCAAAAAAGTGAAAAAAAAAAGTGTTGTACTGGGCTAAGCCTCCCTTCCCCCATACTTTCCACACCCCTGCTAATTATCTATACTAACTATAAGGTAGCACTACAGTGGAGAAAAAGCACATTCCCTGATCTTGAACAGAAACATTCTGGTGCTGGTTTTCAGCTGATTTTCGATGAACTGTATCAGCTTTTTCTCTCTTCATTGAAAACACTTACCAACAAAAGGTAAGGAACCCATATCTCTCTCTCTACATCTATATATATATATATATATATATATATATATATATATATATATATATATATATATATATATATATATATATATATATATATATATATATATATATATATATATATAAAACTATATCTATATCTATATCTATCTATCTATCTATCTATCTATCTATCTATCTGTCTATCTGTCTATCTATGTGTGTATATGTGTGTTCAGATCATTGTCTCTAAGTTAACTTGTCACTATGTCAACAGAGTGCTGTAAGTGAGCATTAGGTCAAGTGGATGTTGGTTTCGTGAACGTTTTGAGGAATCTCTGTGGTTTTGATAGGAAGAAGTTCTGTTAGGTAAGTGCATCCCTGGGAATCATGAAACAAAATATTCTGTGCAAGAGCAGTATAACAGCTCCTGCATGGAATATGGCTGCCTAGCGATCCACGGACGTGCCGTTTTGACATGCATGAGCGGCACTATACTGTTCCTGGAAAGCCATGCAGTATGCTAACCAGTTCATTTGCTGGTGAAAACCATGCAAATGAGCTGATTTAGCAATCCAGGAAGTAGGCAGGTCTCCGTGCAGGAACAGTGTAAGGTACAGAAATTTATTCAGTTACTAACTGAATTCATTTCTGCAAATAAGAAAACAGAGTCATGACAGCTCCAATAAAAGCATGTATTAAAGTGGTTGGCCATGCCAAAGGCCAAATATATAGTCATTGGCATGGGAAAGTGTTTAATTGTTATAAAAATATTTTTTTTTTGGACAATTGTGGCCATTTAAGCATAGGGCAGTGCCGTGCAAACAGGATGGTGGGGAAAATAAAAAAAAATGAGAAGTCCATTTTAGATGAAAGCTGCATTTTGCCATTATAGTCAATAGCAAGCAGAATCAAAATAATGGCAGGGAACACTGGTTGCTAAGGGGGAAGGCTCTTGTGTAGTGCAGTAAATATGGAGTAAGGCAGTGTGGTATGTTAATGAGGGGACGTATACTGAATCACAAAATTCTTCTAAGTGTCAGACTGCACCTAACTGTGTAGGTGCTCTAACACCACTATGTAGACAGGAGGAGCAACGGAGCAACTAACATGAAAAGGGGGTGCGTTATGCTAGCTGTAAGCACACTGGAGCTCTATTGGCCAGGTTTGTGCTTAGCTAAGCACTGCTAAGCAAGGGTGTGTGTCTGAGGCTGTATAAACTTACTCCATGAACTGAGGAGCATGTTCACGCCCAGTGGAGGGCCATTTCTTGTTGTTTACACTAGCTAAACAAGTCTGGGTGGTGCACAGGGGCTTAAACAGGAAGGATATAGGAAAAGAAAAAGGAAATAGCAGAACAAGAGAAACACAGTACAAACAGCAACATGGGATACTGCAACACACAATGGGCAATTGAAAGCACTCAATAATACATCTGGCAGGTGACTGCATAGCTGAAAATGGGAGGAGATGTAAAAAAGAAAGAACGGGCAACAGCACAATAAAGGGGAAATGAAGTAGAAATCACTAATATGGGACTCTTGCATCTCACTATGGGCCAGGTAAAGCATACAATAATACAGCTGGCAGGTGGCTGCATAGCTGAAAATGGGAGGAGATTTAAAAAAAAGAAAGAAAGGGCAACAGCACAATAAAGGAGAAATGAAGTAGAAATCACTAATATGGGACTCATGCAACTTACAATGGGCCAGGCAAAGCACATAATAATACAGCTAGCTTGTGGCTGCATAGTTGAAAGTGGGAGGAGATGTAAGTAAAAAATAATTAAAAAAGGGCAACATCATAATAAAGGCAATCACGCACAAATTAAGAGTAATGCCTCTAACACTCACAGTGGCCAAATCAAAGCCATGAGTAATACAGGCAGCAGCTGGAATATATCATAGTCAGCCAATCATACAAGCAGCATCTGCAGCACAATAGTATAAAGTATGGAAACACCTTGCAGTATGGCTTTTCCCACAAACTCTGCACCATTAGTGCATACATGCAGGGGAATTTTAACTGGAAAAATGTTAGGGGCTGTTATTGCTTTGATCCATCAGTATGTGCTAGAGGCTGAGGGCAGAGAGGAGGATAATGCTGACAACTGCCACAGACCAAGGAGGAGAAGAGTGTTCAGACCCAGGGTAACCTACCATGGGCTACATGATCTGGAGATAGTAGAGCACTACAGGGTGGGCAGACATACTTCAGCAACTCACTGAGCTGTGCCGGCCTCAACTCAGAGCTAGAACCAACAGAGGGGAACCCATCCCAGTGGATACCAAGGGTATGTGTAGCCTTAAGAATTCTAGATACAGGTACTTTCCAAAGACCTACCGGGGATATGAAGGGGGTCTCACAGGCATCTGCATCTAGGGTAGTCCACCAGTTCCTGGATGCCATGTTACCACATGCCAGTGAGCACATTCACTTCCCCAACACCAGTGAGGAGTGGACCAGAAATATGTGTCACTTCCACCATATAGCAGAACACCCAGAAGTACTGGGTGCCATAGACTGTACGCATGTCCACATCAAAGCACCACCCGGTGAACAGGGTATGGTCTACATAAACCACAAGGGTTTCCCCTCCATCAACTGCCAGGTTGTGTGCAATGCCCAGGGCATTATCATGAATGTGTGTGCTGGCAGCCCTGGAAGCTATCACAACTCCCACATCTGGCATGCATCACAGCTGTACTAGGCATTTGCCAGTGGGGGTATCTCGTATGGCCATCTGGTGGGGATGCTGGCTATGCACTGGAGCCGTGGATGATGACACCCATCAGAAATGCATACACACCCACACAAGAATGCCATAATGAGGCACATGCACAAACAAGGTACCAAGCCAGGAAGCCAGGAACACCAGAGAATAAAGTTAAATTATTTTATTCCAACTCGAACGATAGTATAAAATGTGCAGTTAAGCGCTTTCATCCATTAGGACATCATCAGAACTGAAAGCTCAGCCCAATCAGCAGTTTAAATAAAATGAACAAAGCCACATGATCAATTAAAATTAATTGAAGTTAATTAAAGGGAACAACTCTAAAATACATATACAAAAATGTTGTAGTCTAAAAAAAGTAACACTAAAGTAGTCAGTTAAATATAAACATTAAAAAACTGAACTTAGAATGAAAGTAATTAGCATTTCAAACTTTTAAGCTGTAAAACTGATGCAATAGAACAAGCATCATTCAACCTAGGCTCCACATAAGAACTGAGCCTGAGTTGCCATTTTAGTTCCCTAAGTAACAAATGCTCTTCAATAATTCTTCCTTTTTCATCTCTCTTAAGTTCCTCAATCACATAATAACCAAATTTGTGTTCAGGGAATTTTACAATATGCTTGTACAATGTGTTGGTATCCTTTTTATTGAGCATGTCCCTTTCATGCTCATAGATCCTATCCTTAACAAGTCTAATAGTCTTGCTTATATAATAGTCAGGACAATGTAATCAGCAAGCTGTATAAACAACCCATTTGGTACAACAATTAAACTTTCCCTTAACAAAAATTCTTGTCCATTCAAGACAAACTGTCCCTCTACCATAATACGAGGACATATGTTAAAACACCCACATTTGGACATACCCTGTATTCTACTGGACCCACTTCCACAAAATGCAACTTTGTTCCCTCTCTCTAATATTTGTTTGAAACTAAAATCCTCCCTATAGACTACTGTTGGTCCATCTCCAAATAATTTATACATCTGTGGGTTGACATAAATCATTAACCAATTTAATCACAGAACTTGTACAATTTTGGAACTATATAGGGAATATGTGCAAATAAAGGACCTCTTATACTTCTTCCTAGTGTACCTCTGGGGTTCCCCTACATCAATAGCTTCAGTCAAACTCAAATCTCCAGCCTCAATAGCTTTATTTTGGACTGCCAAACCATTAGTATGTAATAATGGCACTTGATAATTTCCAGGGTGTTGAGGAATGTGGATTCGGAGTCTAGGGACATGGATGTGGACCTATAGAAGGCTATGACCTGGATTGCACTATTACCCAGTGTCAGTTGTATCTGAAGTATCTTAGATGCCATATGCTGTGATACTAATCTAGATGTGTGTATATCCATTATTAATATGGAGACACCACCACCTTTGTAGCTATGGTCCATGTTTTGAGGCTGACAGGTGTGGAATGAGTAATAGGCTGCTAGTACATGGGTGCTGTCTGCTGCTGTAAACCAGGTCTCTGTTACAGCACAAATGTCAATGTTCTCCATTTTGAGGAATGCTTTGAGTGGCTGCATCTTGAGATGTAGATGTCTAGTGTTGAGCAGCATGAACCTCTGATTGCATATATGTATAGCTGTTATGGTGGTAATTTGATTTGGAACACCACCTAAAAGGCACTATAGGGGTGGCAAGACACTTAGCCAGTACCTGTACAGATGCAGGCCATCTCTGGCAAGCCATTACAGTCTGTCAATCATATCATCGCAAGCAGACAGATACTGGATCCCATCAGAGTGACACCAGACACTCAAGCCAATTGTTGAAGTCAATCATTTGTTGTTTGTAGTGCAGTATCATTCTGGGTGACAGTAGTATACTGCTCAGGGCTACTGTCATACCTGTCTGTCCACATAATCTGAGAGCTCCACCATGTCTTTTTTATATAGTCCATGGAGGTGCGTCCCAGGTCATTCGCCCACACATATGGACAATGATAGAGTGATACTTGTAGTTGTTGTGGAGTGACCTGACTGGGTGTGTTATGTATTGGATTCTGGCACCTGATAGACAGCTGACTGTTACCTCCTCCATGTTCAACCTTGTGAGTGGGACATCTGTGTGCCTTACTATTGATTTACCTATGATTACTGTATCAGGCAAAGTGTTTGGCCTTTGGGGCTTAGGTTGAGGGGGGCACACTGTATAGATGAGATATGTGTCCTGTGGTTTGTGCTGCGTTGTGGTGGTTAAGTGAGTGTCTGTCTTGGTGGCCTCCGCTGTTTGGGTAAATGTCTATTGAGTGCCTCTGTGAAGGTGGGTGTGTGGTTATTGTTTGTATGTCAGAGCTGTGATAGTGGGTGTTCTGGAGTGGTATATATTCCATGTGGTGTTTTGCAGGTGTTGACCCTTCTCCTCTTGACCAGCTAGTCCAGTCTTCACTGGAGAGTGCATATCTACCAATTCGGTGATATAGGGGTATCTGTCACAAGTCTAAGTATTGGGAGTTTAGAGGAGAGGGTTGTCTGTGTACAGAAGGCAGTTGTAACAGTGCCTCAGAATGACCAAGTGCACCAGGTTAATGGGTAGAAGCACAGAGAGCTGCACTATAATCATTCCAGGAGGGGTGGTCATAACTACTAAGTACTGGAACTAATTCTGTGAGGAACGACTACTGCTGATGACTCTCAGGTGTGCTAGAATAGCTGATAAAAAAACCTGTTGAAGTGCAAAGCTATTAGGCAATTTGAAGTGCAGGAGAGAAAGAACTAGCAAGATCGAAGGGAAAACTGAAGGCAGACTGTCTAGCACCTGTAACAGTTTACCTCAGCTGTGCAGTTATCAGCATCTTTGGCCAATGGTCAGCCCAGTAACCTCTGTAACACGTTCAATAACTATGTAACACTATAGTAGAAATAACTAGATAGGCAGAGGTTCTAATCTCAATACTGGCAAGTGTTTATGTGCGAGTCATATACTGTGTGTGTTATACCATTTTGAGCTGTGTGCCACCCTGTAAACTTCCCATCACCCTACTTTACTAGGCCTGCTGATGTCATTCACCTTAGAAGGACCTTGGGAGTAGGTGAAATTTTGTAAGATCAGTGGTGCGTTTGCTGACTGCGTAACACTATAGTAGAAATACGTAGGGGGTCTAATCTCACTACTGGCAACTGTTTGAGAGTCATATACTGTGTGTGTGTTATACCATTTTGAGTTGTGTACCACCCTGTAAACTTCCCATCACCCTACTTTACTAGGCCTGCTGATGTCATTCACCTTAGAAGTACCTTGGGACTAGCCAAAATTATGTAAGCTCTGTGGCGTGCCTGATAACTGCATAACACTGTAGTATAAACAACTAGATAGGTAGGGGTTTTAATCTCAATATTGGCAACTGTGTGTGTGTGTCTTTGGGTGAAGATCATATCCTGTTTAGCTGACACCATTTTGACTTGTGTACCATCTACGCCTGTTTACCACCTCCCAATGGCATTACTTTATACAGCATGGTAACAGCATCTGCCTCACATGCAGCATGTTAAACCTTTGTGCATGCCATACCAGTCCTCTCTACAGATGTCTATGGAATATCCAGATGTTTGTAAACTATATGTGGTATATGTCTCTTACCAATGCCCATATATGTGATATCATTGCCATATCAGCTACAGTGAGTGTAGTGACACATCCGCCAGCATCAGGCATCATACATGACTGAAATATCATGCTGATACGACATCTGCTACACTATCACTTAACCAGGCTAGTAGGAGCAACGCATGAATCCACATCCCATTTCTGGTAGGTTATCTCACCATCCATGAAGGCATTCAGAACATTACGTGTTTTAAGAAGTGGTGTGTTATGTCCCAAGCATATAATCTATGTGGGGCATGTCATGTGTAAGCAGTAGTACAGTATATCAAGGTGAAAATGTAGGTTTACTAATCTGTCTATTGCCAACTGTTTTTATGTTTCTGTGTGCAAATCCCCTGTGTCAGTCCTTACTGTATGTATGCAAAGGATATACCATTTTGTCTCCCTGTTCCACCCGGTGAACTCAGGAATACATACCACAGACCTGGCATACACAGCATCATGCATGCCCTCATCAACTGCATCAGGGTTGAGTGTATGGGAAATAAATGACAGGTGAATTTGTTGCAGTTAATGTAATGGGTACTTGTGAGGGACCTGCTGACAGTACTTCAGTAACCTGTTCTGTATGTATGAGCCTGTGATACTACACAACACTGAGCTGACATGTCTGAAGGCTACCTGTCTGTGACAAGTGGTATGTATGCAAGGTCACACTGATGACAATAGTGTCCCTCACACACTGTTGCATGCATGCACACCTGGTACATGTACATATAAAGCTGTACCTTGCCAATGACATGGTCAGTGTAGTCCCACTCTGCTATATTCCCTTTTGGGAATGTCTGCAGAGCCACAGCCTGCAGACACACAGAGACCTGGAACACAAACAGAAAACAGCATGTCAGACTACATTCAGTCAATGGTACTAACACCAATAGTGCATCCTGGCTAATAAGGTACATACACCTGTATGTGTACCCATAACAATGCAAGCAGACAGCACCATGCATAGTATTAAATAGCTACACTCTACTATATTCACCCTCTGCATCAGACCCATATTAGCATGTCCCTGCATTGATGGCATGGATGACAGTGATGTGGCACAGGTGTCATCATATGCACAGGGTTTGGTGAGGGTTTGCCAGAGGCCTACCCTGGGCCATACGGTTGACATCATGTGTGTATGTTTGTGGGGTGTTCATTAAATGGGCTGTGCAAGGGTGGTGTGTGTGTATGTGTGTGTGTGTGTGTGTGTGTGTGTGTGTGTGTGTGTGTGTCTGTGTGTGTGTGTGTGTGTGTGTGTGTGTGTGGAGGTGACTTATCTGATGGTGATGCATATGTGTTTGCATGCACACAGTCACATCATGTGGCCGCCCTACACAGGGGTAGTTTGGACAGCTGTGGGCCATATATGGAAGGGTGTACAGTTCACCTTCTCTGGCCATGGACATGGGAACTGGTCCTGCCAGGGATCTCATCGGCACCACCAGGGTCACGTCCAGATACAGTACTACTCCCCGATGGTGACTGCTGTCTGCTGAATTTGCATCCCTGTTGGGACTGGCCAGGACCATGTGCCCATGGCCTGCTGCTCAACAACATGGACAGCACACCTGCTTCAGTAGTGCTGGTGGTACTGCCAGTATGGGAACATGATGGTGCATGGCCACATAGACTCTCAGCTGATCGTGGTGCTGCCCTATGTCCACGTGGTTGCTGGCTATCCCCCACCAAATGCACAAGCACAGCTATTCCATGGTCAAGGAGTGCCAAGGTCTGCCCTCCACCATCTATCCATGACCTCAATACACTCTCGGGTAGCCGCAGTGAGTTCACGAATATCACCATTGACACCAGGGATGTGCTCATCCATGATCCTACATACATGTCTTGTGTTGCATTCATTACGTGCCTGTGGCTCCATGATGACCCAAAACATGCATCTGGTGACTGCTGCTGTGGCACTTGCAACAGTGGCTGCAATCCTCTTCCAAGCACCCCTGCCCATCTGCCTGTGTGGGACCTCGCCAGCACTCTGGCTATGGCTAGTGCCTGCACCCTCACTTGCCATAGTCACCACACTAGCCTGTTCCATGCCACCACCCACCAACTGTCCATTATCTGTGGCCGCTGGTGATGGAGTATGTGTGGGCATTGTGACTGTGTGCGTGGATGGGGTTAAAAAAAGTGGGATGCCAGCCAATGGCACATATTCATCCCCTGACAAACTCACATGTGCCTTAATAGGAGCATTATCATGGTCAGAGTCTGCAGAGACACTAACATCAGGATCAGAGCAGGAGGGACTGCGGCCACCATGTCCACCTGTGAGGAAAAAACAGCATATGTAAATTACTACCAGCACTATAAGGTTTGCTGGTACACACACACACACACACACACACACACACACACACACACACACACACACACACACACACACACACACACACGCACACACGCACACACGCACACACACACACACACACACACACACGTGAGGTGCCTCAAAGGTATTACATAGACCTCACATTAGCCAACTGGGGACATTCACAACACACAGTCAGACAATAACATACACACTCTGGACAGACACTCAGCATCATGCAGTGCAGCTTTTTCCAGTTACTGTTACTACTAATATGCACCTCTGTGATATGTGAGTGGTGTTAGCAGATGATGGGCCTTCACCTAGCACACACTGCACCCAATGTAAACATTATTGCTGTTCACATGTATAACACTGTGGCAAATCCTATAGAACATACCTCCCAACTCTACAGAGTTTTGATGTATGTCTAGATGTCTGGCCCATATTTTTGGTCTGTTCCCTATAACTCCTGTGTTTGTCTGATACATTACTGGGATGACCTGTTGAATGCTGCCACTGATTGCTGTCATAATTTGAGGTGCAGACTACATAACCTGCAGTACATGTATGTTAAAACAAAGGCAGTTAATCAAACAACTTCCCAAGCTTACAGTGGATATAATACGTGTACACACCCCTGTTAACATGCCAAGATTTTGTGATATATCACACGAGACCTCAGAAATCAGGTCATAACTTTTCCCTCATTTCATAAGACATACAACCTGTGCAATCCAACTGAAGAACATACACATTAGTCAGAGGTAACATATGGTAAATGCAATATGTACAATAGGCTGGTTTCATGAGTGTGCACACCCTTAAAGTAATACTCTGTTAACTCATTAACCCCAAGTACCTTCTCATGGCGCCTGTATGCTTAAACCTGAGCGGACCATGAGAAGATACAAATTGAAAGCTGTTACCCCCGAGTGCCTTCCACAAGTGAGAGAAATTGTACTGCATATTTGTAGTTCACCTTAATGTAAAACATGCTGAAATCATAACTGAATGTTTAGTTTACCTTATATAGTTACAATTCAGTGTGTTTTTGCATTAAGTTCGCATTGAAATTTTTAAAGAAAATCCGCTTTAAAAGTTCATGATTAAGCAAGTGGTGGTAGCCAATCGGATTCTTGCAATCCAAGCCACCACTTGCATAACACCTCCACCCCCAACCTAAATGTCTTTTGTCTTCCCCTAATAAAAAGAGGGTCCAGCTGTAGGTATTTGCTTTCTTTCTGCAAAGAATTGGAGATTTTACCTGCTAATGGGTCCTCTGTTTTATTTTCGGCACTACCAGGACTTCCTATTCAGCTCGGCTCAACATCTACCTTCTTTTCCTCCTGGTAAGTTTATTCTGTACAGGGTAAGGCACAGTGTGATTAACAGTCATCAGAGTATGTATTTTATGACAGCATTCAGTGTTATTTCATGAAATGCTTGAAATATATTGTGTGTACTTTCTCTGTATCATATTCTGAGCTCTGAGTGAGTTTAACATTATCTGCCCGCTTTCCTGTTTGGTCTGCAAAAATCACATCAGTTAGCAAGCGGTGTAGCCAGTTGTATGCCACATTCTGCTGGTTTGTTGTTTAGCAAAATGACCACTATGTTTGCTTTATGTAGTATCTGACAGGCATTTTGATACTGACTGTGGACCATCGTATGCCTCCCAACCCTAGCCCGGTTACAGACGGCACTGTTAGGCTGTTACTTTTCTCGACCTTCCAGCTTTTGTGAAACTGCTGATATGAGATTACATTAAAAGAGAGGATAGACATTTGAGGAAGGCTTTCAGCTGGCCTCCTAGTTCATAAACTGAGCCAAATTCTTAGCTGTGAACCACTTTTGCTGAGCTGTTGCTTTTGGGGCTTTCAACGGTCCAGCTTTTCGTGAAATGGACCATAAAGTACACTTTATATTTGAATATCATGTCATTCTGTTGCTATACGGGCAAAGTGCTGTGTGAGCAAATAATTGAGTTAAATTTGTTCCAGAAAGACATGCACGGATATATCAAAGTGATTCTAAATATAATATATATACTATTAAATTTACTTTGGGTTAGTAACACTACCACAATTGCCAGCATATTTGTTTGGCTTAACAGTGTGAAGTTATTTCCTGGTTTGCTTCCCCTCCCCCAGCTTAGTTTGGCGATAGTACGTGCATCTGTCAGCTGGCAGTGGGATTAGACTGGTGATGTGGTTAGTAATTTTAAATGTACAAAAAAGTTTTTACTTGTTTGCTTTTTTTATTGGGTTTTTTGTTGCGAGCTTCCTTTGAACCTCCTCAGAAATCCAGGAATTTACTTTGATACAGTTATATAGTTTTAACCACTTTAGACGTGATTGCCTTTTATATACCTACCAATCCAGTGCAGTTTATTGCTGCCTTTGATAACAAGCAAATCCAAGTACTACAAAATGAACGATAACAGGGTACTGTGGGAGCAAATGTTGTTCAGCATGAAGCCATGCACAAAATACGAGGTATTGTTTTCTTTTGCATTGGGTTTTTTGTAAATGGGCACAAGCTATCATTAACAAACACTAAGTCATGTATAAATAAACAACTGGAAGTGAAAAACCTTAAAAAGCAGGTACTGTCACAGCATTTCTTCAGAAAAATGTTAACTTTAACTTCCCAAGTGGCTGCTAAATGAAAGGGCAATCTAATTTAACTTGACATTTTATTTATTTATTTTTTTATCTGTTTATTTCTTTATTCTTTCATTCATTTGCCAGTAGAAATGTAGAAAGATGCTAGCATATTGTGTACTTGCTATTTTTCCATGACTACTATAGTTTCCAAAAACAGTAAAAATAGTAAAATCCCATGCAAAGGCAACTTGCAAAATAAATGGGATATTTAGGGGTTGGCAACATGATATCAACAGTATTATGTTTATTAATGGAGTCTGGATCCATATGTCTCACTCGTGTACCTGTAACTTATTATTTTTATTGTCATGCTGCTGATATCAAGATTTTGTCTGTGTGTGTGTGTGTGTGTGTGTGTGTGTGTGTGTGTGTGTGTGTGTGTGTGTGTGTGTGTGCGCAGAGGTGTGCATGCATGCTTACTGCTTGTATACCTTTATTCTATTAACCAAATTTTAATATGGTGCACTGAATACCACTTTTTGAAGTGAAAGGTTGTATTATTTCTAATTCAACAGATTTTTTTTTAAACGTTGTCCAACAATCTTTAGTTGAATGGAAATCTAGAGCTAAAATTAATGCCTGTCTGTAATGCCTATGGGGAATTTAAGTCGGTATTTGAGATAAAGTATTAAAGAAAGATAGAGTGGCAATAAAATATCTGTGTTTGGATAAATACTTGACCTTTTCTAAAGTTATGGTGTACCATGAATATAACAGTTACAAAGGTGTGGGTTTTGCAAATACAGACCCTTCAAGAAAGGAGAATACTTAGACTGAACAACTTAAAGTTGTTTCTTATCCTTGATCTGCTGTCAATAATGATAATTTACTTGGGTTCTGTGAGAATTATTTATGAACAAGCTAGGACAAAATATATGTTAGTGTTCCATGAGACATGGAGCTGCAGCTCTGTTGCAAATTTAGATAAGGAGATACAGTTCTATCTTGGTATATTATTGCTTGCCTATGAGAAACATTTATTAGTCTACTGTTGTATTTTGTCTTACTTTTATTACAACTTCTGTAATGAATGCTGTGTTGTTTGTGTAAAAAAGAAGTACTGGTATGGTCATGAGAATCCACTCATAACTATGAGAACATTCCAAACTGTAACTAAGTATGCACCAGCTGATAACTGCATTATTTTTGTCTGCCTTTTTAGTGTGTGAATTATGACTGGTTTGGTGGCCAAAAAGTGTGGTAACAGTTGTAGCCTAGTATTGCAAGGGTGCTCTCTGGAGTGGAAAGGATGGAAGATTTGTATGGGCTAACCAGATAATGCATATGATATATATATATATATATATATATATATATATATATATATATATATATATATATATATATATATATATATATATATATATATATATATATATATATATATATATAATTATATATATTTATATATATATATATATATATATATATAGTCTTCAATACATCTGTCAAACATCAGTAGTAATCTGTTTGCATTTTCTTTCCTCTGCAGGTTTGTCCAACTTCTGACACTGACTTGGCTTCACGACCAGAATGACAAGTGACAATGTTGGTATGTGGCCATTCCTACATTCACTGGGCTGCCAGCCATGCCTCTGAAACTGAAAAGCAGTACAACTTGAGCTTCCCCACACCCAGTGTGAAGGTATACTGGATTGCAAGAAGAGGTATGCATTGGAGCGGAGTACTGCAGTTGTTGGAAAAGAAGTGTTCCATCTACCTTGAGCCCGACATTCTTGTGCTGCACATTGGAGAGAATGATGTCATCAGTCAACCACTCAGAAGGCTACAGTTTCAAATCAGAGCAATTTTTGAACAGCTGCAGTTGTGGTGGCCATGTTGTCATTTTGTGTGTTCTGACATAATTCCTCACCAGATATGGATAACAGCAAACAGTCAACGGGCATCTCACAAGGCCATATGTTTACAGAATGGGTTCATGCATGGCTTGATGCACAGGGTTGGTGGATCTACAATCTGCCATGACAGCATCACTGCAGAAGATGTTCACCTGTTCAGAAGGAATGGCATTCACCTTACTGATGAGGGCATTTTGTTGTTCTTGACTGACCTCTACAGTGGTGTGAGGAGAGCTATACAGGATTGGTAACACACAGCTGTGAGAAGAATGGAAAACACCCATGACCAAGTAGGACCAGTATGGTAAGTAAAACTCTACTATGAATTGTACTGTGTAAAATGATTATTTTTCTGAGTTTGGCAAATAACTGTGTGGAGGTGAAGATGTTGAGAAAGAACAACTGTTTCAGGAGAGTGCTAACATGTACAATAGAATACGTCATGATAGGGAGGGCTTAGTAACACAGAACTTGATCCCTTAGGTCCACTGCTGAATGGACACATAATGAGAAAAGGCATAGGTAAGGAAGACAGCTGACAGTGAAGGAGATCGTGAGACTGTAGTGGTATCAGCTGTCTGAGTGGATAGCCAGCACAGCTATCAGACAGATCAGATGGCCTTGCATGCCACTAAAGTCCCATGCCTGTCCTGGGTTCATTAGTGGAGTGGCGGTCCTTACCTAACTTTTTCTCTTTACATTTACCCATTCAGCAGTATGTTGGCTACACCAAGAATGTGTATATTTACAATGATATCTGTCTACATGGTAAAACAGAAGACAAGCTATCTAGTCTGACATTTATGCTTGTCTTCTTCTTCTTCTTCTTCTTATTATTATTATTATTATTATTATTATTATTATTATTATTATACTCAGTAGTTGCCTGAGTGAGATAAAGGTTATCACTAGGTGACTACTGACAGCATGGAGCTACCATATTTTTTGTGCATTTCTCCAGGCCTTGTTAGTCATCTGGAATTTAGGTGGGAGGAAGGGCTCAGAAATATGTAATTGTTATACTATTTGACTGAATGACTGAGATCTTCTCCTTACTGATGATACTGAGTCTGTGTTACATAACAGCTGCACAATGTAATATGATGAATGCCTACTCAGGTTATGTGCAGCAATTATCACCTGTGTCTCAGCATGCATACATTTGCAGTAATGAAAGGAAGGTCATTATCACATTACCAATACGTGCAGTTACAATATAGCAGTTAGTCAGTATCACTTTTCTGGGAAAAGTCTCAGCTGCTGTCACTGTTATTCACATAAGTGGAAGTTGTTATCACTTTGATGAATGTACAAGTCAAGTTGTGTTTTTTCTCTTGTTGGAGTCATTGCAAACAACCCCCCTCATTCTTCATCAACTGCCCACCCTCCTAAACCCCTGATTTTTTCTTCCTGTATATATATATATATATATATATATATATATATATATATATATATATATATGTGTACATATATATTACATTTGTGTGTGTGTGTATATGGATATATATGTATGTACATAATGTACTTGCACATATATACATTGTTCACATGTGTATATATATATATATATATATATATATATATATATATATATATATATACACACACATATATATATATATATATATATATATATATATATATATATATATATATATATATAATTTTGGTGATTGTGCGTATCTCAACATTTTCCTGAATGGTCATCTTGGTGAATGTTTCATTTAGGGACATGTGTGTAACATGTAGTAATGAAGATGTTGGTAGGGAAAACACTTCATTTGTTACCAGGGAAGTGATTGTGCATACATGGTCAGACTGTTGAAGATAGTAATACAGATACAGTGTAACAAGTATAGGTTATCTATAGCTCAGGTATCAGTGATGGTTATTATAATTTTTTGTTTATGTATCCAGCTTTTGAGAATAATTTATTATCTGTTAACAATATGCACATATTGAATTGAGGAAATTCTGATGGGTCTTATTGTAACCCGAGTGATGGTCAGATGCGATAACTGGAATTATTACTTTTGTGCCTGATTCTTACATTGATGAACTAGATAAGTCTGACATTTCTGCTTCTATTACTGTACTTCTGCTTATTCTTCTGCTTATACTCAGTAGTTGGGCATGATTCCACACTTTGTCAGTCATGGGTGGAAATTAGGTGGTAGAAGAAAGGGCTCCAACATGGTAAAAGAACTGTCCCTGTATGTTGTACACATGTACAGCTATCAAAGTTTGTTTTGAACATAGGTTATGGAAATTATGATTTTTCACATTTTGGTAAATAACTGTGCACAGGAGCATCTGAATGTGCTATATAATACCTCATTTTGAAGACAGTATTGATAGTTCCAACATGGTAAAACAAATGTTCTTGTATGTTGTACACATGTACAGATATCAAATTTGGTTTTGGACTTAGGTTATGGAAATTATGATTTTTGTCATATTTTGCTAAATAACGTTGCAAGGGAGCATCTGAATGTGCTAAGTAATACCTCAGTTTGAAGACAGTATTGATAGTTCCAACATGGTAAAATAACTGTCCCTGTATGGTGTACACATGTACAGATATCAAAGTTTGTTCCAGACTTAGCTTATGGAAATTGATTGTTTTTATATATATGTGCATGTATGTATATATGTATATATATATATATATATATATATATATATATATATATATATATATATATACATATATATATATATATATATATATATATATATATATATATATATATATATATATATATATATATATATATATATATGGATACTCTTGCTAGTCAAGTTGTGATTACCTTGCCTTGTGGTACTGGAAGTTCTGGTAGTTCAGGTTTAAAAATATTTTGGTGAATTCGTTTATTCCTAGGTTTCAAGCTAATGCCTCTGGATCGCAGGATCGAGGTAATTTGTCTCCTGGGGTTTCTTCATATGGTTTCCCTGTTCTGGTTATCATACTTCACCTATTATTGGAAATACGTCGGCTGGACATATTCATGCCAACGGCAATACTGGTGGAACAGTAAGAACTTCCTTTGCCATTCCTAACCTCAATGAATGGTTTAAGGATCCAGTTTGTTTCATTAATGTTGCTTCACAGGTGGATAACTCAATGAACACTGTTACTGCAGAAAATAATCTAATTAACAACTTAAAAACTTTTGATATTAAATTGTTTCGATTTTAGAAGCTACAAATTGAGGTGCAATATTTAACTGAATGCATGAAGAGGCAGCAAGTCCCGAAGCGGCTTAAACAATGGAATTTCCCTACTGGTTTGATTCCCAATTCAACATTTCATAAAGAACTTTTAAATCTATTTGATCGACAAGGGGTTGATTTCATGGGCTTACTTGTTAAAGACTATTGTGCCCAGATGGATGTCTTGAAAATGGAACTGGCTGATTTGGATTTGAGCATTTGCTCAGATAAAGACTTTTTACATTACAAATATGACTTTTTACACATTTTTTTCAGTATTGAGAATGCATTGTCTAAGATTAATGATAATAAAATAAAGAAACTTAACAGGGATCAATTAGCCTATGGGAAAGGTTTAGCATATCCCTTACCTCCTTCTAATACTAATATGAATAGTAATATAGAACTGAATGGTGGTTTGATTGATACTGGTGGGAATCTTAGCAGTACTGATAACAATGGGAGTGTAATGAGTGGTGTTATGCCCATTGAGGTATCCCCTGTGAGAAGAAGTGAAAGACTTACCAACAGACATACTAGTAATGGTGGGAATAACAATGGAAATACTAATACTGATGGTATGGGTCCATCTCAGGGTTTTCAGGGGGCCAGGAAAGTAAACTCTGGTGGGCAACAAAACCAGCCACAACAACATCAATATTGGAAGAAGAAAGCACAGAACAGAAGGAGGAGATAGGTAGCTCTCCTGGTTCTGTAAGTGTTTCAGGTCCTGTTAGTACTCATTTAAATACTGTTCAGATTTTATTGAATAGTATCAATGACTTTAAAATCTATAATTATTCCACATTTGTACCTGCCCCTTTACTCATTGATGTTCTTGCTAAAGGTTTAACATTTGTTCCTTCCACTAGAGGAGATTTGGCCTGAACTCTCATTGATATTAAGACTTTTACCAGAAAATTGAACGTGAATGTTCTTTTTGGTACTAATTCCAGTCTCACACCAGATTTTAGAGTTGCTATTGTCTTTAACCCTGCATTACATCTTTCTATATTACTTTTTGAAAAAATCTGTGAGAATGATTTTAGGACAGTTTTGAATAATAAAGTATTGCATGAATCAAAGCTTTTAACCTGTCTCGCTCAGAGAGGGATGCATTGAAAGGTCTGAATTTCATTGGCATACATGCCATTAAACCTGACAAGGTGGGTGGGTTGATTTTCATGAATAATGAAGATTATAACAACAGTATGTGCACTTTTGACAAATGAGGCCTATGTTAAAGTTTCTCTTAATGAGATTAAAGGAGCACACCAACGAATTAAGGGCTTTATTAATGATTTGTTTATTGATGGATGTATTGATGTCGATTAATTTAATTATCTTTCCATCTCTAAACCTCTCACCCCTATGATGTTTGGGTTACCTAAAATCCATAAAACTTTGAACAACCCCCCTTTTCGCCCCATAATTGATGGTAGGCAATCCATTACATATGGATGTGTGAAATTTGTGGACACTAAACTTATGGTGGCTTTGAAAAATGAAAACCAGATCTGTAAGGACTTGTGGGCATTTTTAAGGGTGATTAATAATCTTTCTTTTTCTGAGAACCTCAATTTTTTTCACAATCAATATCCGTGATTTATATACGGTCATTTCTCAGGACATCGGTTGCGAATGGATAAGAGAATTTTTGTTGGAACAATGTTTTGATTGTTCTTGTATTGATTTAGTGATTTACTTGTTGGAACTTGTACTTAATAACAACTACTTTTTGTTCACTAAAGAATATTACCTACAGAAAACGGGTGTTGCCATGGGTTCTCCCTGTGGGGCCACTTTTGCTAACACTGTGATGGCCTATTGGGAGAAACATTTCCTTTTCAAGGATTATGTTTTTCAGGAGAGGACCGCATGGTACACCCATTATTTGGATGATATCTTTATCCTTTGGAAGGGTGATAAACTTTCAGCTAAGTTATTTATTGAACACATTACTAAATTCACTAACTTCTTAGAATTCACTTGGGAATTTCAAATGGATAGAATTTCTTTCCTTGATGTTGAACTGAATAAAGATCTTTCTTTGAATAAGTATATTTCAAATATTTTTTGAAAGCCAACTTATTCTAATGCATTCCTTCATTATTCCAGTTGCCGTCCATTCTCCCAGAAGAGAGGGGTTGTGAAGGGCCAGCTTGTTCGGGCTGCAAGGATGGTTTCTTTGGAATGTGATTTTATGGATGAATGCAACCTATTGAGGGAAATGTTTATTAAACGTGGATACCCCAGCAAATTTGTAGATGATCTTATTGGGGAAGTCCATTTTAAAAGATTGAATGGTTTCTTTAAACCATTGTTGGCTTACAGTGATGGGTTTGACACTGTTGAATTGGTGGATCTCCACCTGAACACCAACATTGACCACTTGGGAAACAAGAGTTATGAACTAGCGACAGATTCTAACAGCAAAGTACTTGACTCTAACCAATGTTATGTTTCTTCTGATGTTGATATAGCTAAATTGAGTTTTATTACCACTTTTTCTGTTGATGCCCCTTTACTTAGATCAATCATTTCTAAGAATTGGTATTTTCTTTTGGATGACAATTCGATTAGAAATAGTGTGGGCGATTCCCCCTTTCTGGTACTTAGGAAAGGTAGGAATCTGAAAGCGTTCCTTGAAAATGGAAAATTAAAATACCATTTACCACATTGTGGCATGTTTAAATGTGAGGCTTGTCGTTGGTTCAAATACATCAAAGTTGTTAATTTTTTTGTTATCAATGGCAAAAAATATTATATCAAAGGCAAATTCAATTGTAATACAAAAGGAGTTGTTTATTTCAGTTCTTGCATGAATTGCCCTGCCTTCTATGTGGGCAGAACAAAAAGACCCCTCAAAAATAAAGTTTATGAACATATGTATGCAATTGAAAAAATGAACTTGAATAATGCTTTGGCCAGACATATTAATTCTTGTCCTACACATGAGTTTAGGTTTCTTGTTATTGAAAAAACTGTTGACAACATTAGGTGTGGGCCAATGGATTTGAAGCTAGATGAAAAGGAACTGATTTGGCAATTGAAACTGAATGCTCTGCCCCCCCCCCCCGGGCTTGAATGATTCTGTTTCCATCAGAAGCATTCTTAAATTGAGGGCTATGACCAGATGAAAAATATATTTTTATTCTTATATGTTACATGTTTATATATTTGTATAATATATTTAATATTGATGTTTTTAGTGTTTATTGTTTAAACATTTGTTTTCATTTTATTGTTTAATAACAATATTTTTAAATTAGAGTGTATATAGTTTTACTGCACTAAGTAGGGTCTTTAGCACTTTAAATGGAGGCTTGGTTTATTCAATTAAAAAGTGATGTCATGATTTGAAAGCTTATTTAAGTTTTGTTGTATGTTCTTGATTTGTCTGATGAAGTTTGCTAATTTCAGTAAACAAAAGCGCTTACTTACTTTTTGGACTCAGTGTGGTTCTTACTCTGTTTTTAACAGTTTCCAGTTTGTGTTTTGACCTGGTTTGTTTTTATATTTTGGTACATAACTTCGTAAGGGAGAATCTGATTGTGCTAAGTAATACCTCATTTTAAAGACAGTACTGCTGGTTCCAACATGGTAAAAGAATTGTGCCTGTATGTTGTACACATGTGCAGATATCAAAGTTTGGTTTGGAGTTAGGTTATGGAAATTATGATTTTTTTCATATTTTGGTAAATACCTTTGCAAGGGAGCATGTCAGTGTGCCAAGTAATAGTTCCTTTTGAAGACAGCGTTACTCCTTACAACATGGTAAAAGAACCGTGTCTGTGCACTGCACACATGTACAGATATCACAGTTTGTTTAGTCTTGTAGGATTATGAAAATTATACATTTCCAATACTTCTCATTATTAGGCTCATATCTTTGAAAGGGAGCATGGTGATGACACAATTGACGCATCATTTTGAAGCTGACATTGAGATGCACAACTTCTATGCTGATATGTAGGCTCTGTCTGTTTCAGGTGATGAGATATTATGCTTTGTTTATTTATCAATTATGAGAAATATTATGTTAATCATATTTCTGTGAATATCTGCGTAAAGGAGCATCACACAGTAATGGTTAAGGTATCATTTTAAAGCTGACATTCATACCAAAGAAATTAAATACAAATTGTATGGGTCTACATGATGCATTGAAGAAGATAATGTGCTTTGCTTTTCCAAAAAGGTAAAAAATATGCACAATATCAACATTCCTTGCCAGATATTTAATAATGACTTTGATATACACCATCAGCATTTACACTGTTGGAATGGTCAGTGTCTGCTGAACAACTTTCGCATTTACATTTTTAGTCTAGCTCTTATAGTTAAAGAGTTATGAACATTTGTTTTCTGTATGGTATTACAAATGGATTTTCTGAAAATCAGTTCAGGCTGCACTGTTGTTCCTATGGTGGAATTAAGCAGGCAGCTTTTTCTAAGCTTCTCCGGAGTGAATGAGTTAAAGCACTTTTTGATTTCATCTCAGCATTCAGTCCTCTTAGGAAGGTGTCTATCAGCATGGCACATCTTAACTTGCCAATGTTTGTACACTCTCTCTTGCAAAACACCTCAAACTATGTCGGATTGCAAGGGCATCTCCTGTGCACTCCCATCTTTAGGTTACCCTGCATATATTCTATTGGATGTAGGTGTGGGCTCTGGCTGGGCCAGTGCAGAATGTTGCATGTGTTCTGGTGAAGCCATCCTTTTGTTGATTTGGATGTATGTTTTGGGTCATTGTTGTGTAGGAAGGCAGAATTTCTCTCCATCCACAGCTATGTGGCAGACACCAGAAGGAATGGAGCCACAAGGGACCGGCATTTGGATCTTTTCATAATCCCTACCAACTTGTCTACAGCTCAAGTTCCAGCTTGTGAATTGCAACCCCAAAGCAGGGCACTGCCATCACCATGCTTCACCATGGGGGTGGTGTTGTTGTGGTGATGTGCAGTGGTGTTATTGTGCCATACAAACCTGTCAGAATTGTGATCAAAAAGTTCAGTCTTGGTCCCATATGACCATAAGACATTTTCCCACTTGCTTTTTGGAGACCTGATGTATTGCTTTCACACTTTTTCCAGGCCTGGATATTGTTTGGTGTGAGGAACTGCTGCCATCTTCCAACCCTACCCTATAGGCAAGATGTATGGAGACCGTAGAAGATTGTTTTCACATGTAGTACACACCCAATACTTGCTGGAGATTCCTGCTACTCCTTCACTGTTGCTGTAGGGCTCCTGGCAGCTTCCCTGGCTATTTTTGGTGTGGTATTCTCACAGAATTTGGAGGGATATCCACTCCTTTGCAATGTCACTATAGCTCCATATTTTCATCACCTTTTGATGACTGTCTGCACTGCGTTCTATGGTATATGCAATGCTGTGGAAAAGTTTTGGTACCCTTCTCCAGGCTGATGCATCTCAAAAATGTGGTCCCTTAACAGCTTCATCAACTCTATGTGGACCATGGCTGTTACTGTAGCAGGCAACTGGGTATATGTTAGAAAAATTCTGGTAGGACAGCTGACCATTATTTGCTGTCAATTAAAGAGTCTCTGTAATTGATGGCAGGTGTGTACCCAATAAGATGTAATGCTGTAGTTATATTGAAAGCTGCATCAACACAGTATTAGCTTCAGCCTATGTACACATATGCATCTAGGTTGTTGTATGATTATGTGTCATAACTGTTCCCATAATAGATTTGTTTGCTTTACAATTAAATTGTACAGGTTATAGGTCACATGACAGGTTGGCAGAAATTTGAAATTGTCTATTGTGCTCTCATTTTGGTATATCACAAATACCTGGCATTCTAACAGGTGTGTACATAATTTATAGGCACTGTATAACATTAATTTATACAATATGACCCTAGTGTTTGGCCTTTGTCCCCCCATTTTGTCACTCTTTGTCCAGATGTCCTGCAATGACAGGTTGGAGGTACGCTACAGATATGTGACATCTCCTGCCAATAGGTCCCTGTGATGACCAATGTGATGCATTGCAGTAAACACCACCACTACTGAACATGCAGATGTTGCCCAATGGCTGAGTGTAACAGTTGTGTGCATGGTCACATTGATGTCCTTAACATGCCTGGAGTACTGATGAGCCACAACAGGAAAATCCCATACTTACCAGCTTCAGGCTGCTGTCCCATGTGCAGACCAGAGGGACCTATGTAGTTGTGGGGGAGAGGTATTGTCAGCAGATTCACATATGGCATTGGTACAAGATGAATGCTACATCTCTGCATAGGTACAGTGCACACTGTGATATTACACAGCTTGCTGTCCTTCACCACAGATGTGCACTTGTGTGCATTACTAAACCCCACCCACTAATCCATTTTGCACTGACATATACATCTAGAGACTCTATTGAAGACAGTTTCACTGCTACCTGTTTACATTGATGTGCACTTTGGCCTTACCTGCACACTTGTCACCTGTTGCCTGGGTGCCACCCACCTTCATGACTGGTGTTTCACATGTTTGATGTTGCATGGGGGCTACCCCAAGGTTGGCAAGGAGCTCTTCTGTTGCTGTAAGTGGGGCCTGTGTGGCTGGACCCCCACTGGTAGCAGTACGGTCCCTCGCTACAGCAGCAGCCCTTTGCCAGGTATGACGTATCAGGTCATTTGCTCTATACTTGACCTGATCGTATATTCATCCATGGTGACCCAAGATGTCCATTCTGTTGACAAGATCGTCCTACAGGGCAGTCCATTCCTGCAGATATTGCCGGCTATGGCCAAAAAGAACAGTATAGTATGTTATTACAGCTTCTGTGATCGCTGCTGTCTCTGCAGCAGTGTATGTAGGTTGCAACTGCATGGCACCTGGAAGACATAAACAGGGAAACACATGACAGGACCTCAGACATTGCCCAAAGTTCTTTACAGAACTAGCACATGAATATTGCTTATTGTTATCCACCACTTACAAACACATCATACTCCTGTACCTAGCAACACTGTATGGACGTGCATTGTACTCCTTGTCCTGATGTGTCATCTTCCCAATGAGGGACAGTACATTGCATAAGCCACCATTCATCATTGATGTTTGTGTAGGCCGATGACAGTGGCCCTGTTCTTTGAAGATGGGATGTCAGTGGTGCTCAGGCTTTGCTTTCATACAGTGTGTAATGAAGCCGGAAGCATATGCCTGGGTTCATGTAGGATGCAGACAGGAATGTTATCAGGTCCCAAGGGGACTTGCTTTTGTTAACTTTGATTAGGCAGTTTGCACCTGATCCATGATGATGAGGGGAGGGGTGCATGTGCTGTGCATATCCACCTATACTGATTGTGAGCCGGGGGGGGGGTGATGTTTGCCCTAAACCTGTCTGCAGCAGTTTGGCTGTAGCTATGTTGTGTGTGTATGTGGTGTGAGTGACCACCATTACAGGGTGGGTTGGATTGTTGCCTCTGAGACTGCAGACATATGTGAAGAAGGCCTTATGATTGCCTTTAGTGGATGTGTCCAATTTGTACTCATAGTTAGCCTTATAGTAATCCACCTGTGACCTAATATGCTCATTCAGACAAAGGCTGACATGCTTCCCAGTTATTGCATGATCCTACTTTGCCCTGTACAGCCAATATAGCATCCCATTATGTGCTTTGCTCATTGCTGCTGTCCAGCAAAGGGGATTATTCTACTTTGGTGGAGACAGGTTTTACAAGTACGGTATTGCTGAGGCCATACAATTATATGGGTGGTCATATATCTGTTTGTAGTAGGCATGGACACAAGGTCATAACACAGTTGGACTGCTCTCTAAGTTCAACATGATACCCATGCTTATTCTAGTACCCATGTCTGTGTCAGGGCAATGCAACAACCATTAGCTGTAAAAGTGTAACTCTGTTGGATGCAAAGAAACTAAGATTACACATGTGTACAACACGTACAGCTTATTTACCTGATGTTATGCATCCCATGTCAGTTGGTCTGAAGTAGCAAGGTGCACCTACCCATACATACATTTGCACAGGTAATACCTGCTATACATTTCTGTTTTATGTCAGTATGGCACACTGTAATGACACTCTTGCTGCTCAGTCATTCATGTCAACCTGTTAGGGCAGGACATCTGGTGGACACCACACATACATGGTGGGCTATGGGCCAAAATTAGTGACACTTTCTTCATACTGCTGTAACACACATATGTCATTTGATAGTACAGTAGCCTTTGCATTCACAGACATACCCTGGAGAATGTCTGACACTACAGGCAGAGAGGAGAAAGGCTAGGAGTGTGGTAATGAGGGAAAGAACTGTCAATGTTGTGAGTATGACTGGTATGGGAACAGAGCTAGCTGATATGATGGACAGAGGAAAGGTGGATATATTGTGTGTGCCAGAGACCAGATGGAAGGGGTGTACGGCTGTGTGTATCGGAGTTGGGTACAAATAGTTCTTTCATGGTGGGTATGGGAGGGGGACTGGTGTAGGGGTTGACCTGAAGGAACATTATGCCAAGAATGTTTGTGGAGGTGATAAGAGTGTCAGGTAGAGTGATGTTTATGAGGCTGGGAATTGATGGTGTAATGATGACAGTTGTTATCGCATATAGTCTTTTAATTGTGTATGTGATGGATGAGACAGATGTACTTTGGAGTGGTTGGATGAAGTGGTGATGTGTGTACCTAAGGGTGAAAGATTGGTTATTGGAGCAGATTTCAATGGGCATGCCAGTGAAGGGGACAGAGGGGATGCAGAAGTGATGGGTAGGTATGGTGTTAAGCAAAGGAATGCAGAAGGTGAGATGGTGGTGGAGTTTGCAAAAGAGGTCGGACATGGCTGTGGTGAATACATAGTTTTACAAGACCGAGGGCCATAGGGTGACATCAAGAGTGGAGGAAGATGCACACAGGTGGATTATCTCCTATGCAGGTGGGCCTGTTTGAATGGGATTGGAAACAGTAAAGTGTGGACAGGGGAAATTGTAGTTAGGCAGCTTGGAATGTTGGCCTGTGGGATGATGTTGGTGATAAAGAAGAGGGGGAGGAGTTTGAGGGCAGCACCATGGATCAAATGGTGGATACTGTGAAAGGGTGATTGTGAGATTGAGTTCAGGGAAGAGTTAAGACAGGCAGTGGGTGACAGTGAAGAGTTAGCAAATATCTAGGTAACTACGTCCGATCTAGTAAGGGAGATAAGTAGAACGGGGCTTGGTGTGACATTTGCACAAAGGAAGGAGGACAAGGAGATCTGGTGGTGGAATGAGGAAGTACAGGGGAGTATATAGAAAAAGAGGTTGGTGAAGGAGAAGTGGGATTGTCAGACAGATGAAGAAAGTAGACATGAGCATAAGGAGATGGCGTGCCTGGCAAAGAGAGTGGTGGCAAAGGCTGAGGATGGGGCATCTGAAGGGTTGTATGTATGGTTGGACACCAATGATGGAGAATAATTGGCTAGACAGAGGCACATAGCTAGGAAGGATGTGCAGAAAATAAGGCTGATAAAGGATAATGGTGGAAATGTACTCACAAGTGAGGAGTGTGTAGAGCAGATGGAAACAGTTTTTGATGGTCTGTTGAATGAAAAGAATGAGAGAAAGAGAGAAGGTTGGATGATGTGGGTATGGTGAATCAGGAAGTGCAACAGATTATCACAGAGGAAGTAAGGATAACTATGAAGAGGTTTAAGAATGGAAAGGCTATTGACCCAGATGACATACCTGTGGAAGCATGGAGGTGTTTAGGAGAAATGGCTGTGATCATTTTAACTGGATTGTTTACTGTAATCTTGGAAAGTGAGAGGATGCGTGAGGAGTGGATGAAATGTGTTTGGGTACTGATTATGAGAATACGGGTGGTGTGTAGAGCTGCAGTAACTACAGAGGGGTAACATTGATCAGTCACAGCATGAGGCAATGGTAAAGGGTGGTGGAAGCTAGGCTAAGAAGGGACGTGAGGATTACTGATCAGCAGTATGGTTTCATGCCAGGAAAGAGCAGTAGAGATGTGATGTTTGCTCTGAGAGTGTTGGATGGAGATGTATAGAGAAGGTTGGAAGTAGTTGCATTTTGTCTCTGTGGACTTAGAGACAGCATATGACAGGATGCCTAGAGATGAGTTGTGGTTTGTAAGAGGAGTTCAGGAGTGGTGAGGAATCCATAAGAATGCTACAGAATATGTACAAGCCGGCTAGTGTGACAGTGGTGAGATCTGAGTTGGGAGTGACAGGTGCATTTAAGTTGGAGGTGGGAGTACATCAGGGATCAGCTATGAGCCCTTTCTTATTTGCAGTGGTGATGGACAGGTTGACAAACATGATGAGACAGGAGTCCCCCTAGACTGTTCTGTTTGCAGATGATATTGTGGTGTGTAGCGAGAGTAGTGAACAGGTTGAGGAGACCCTGGAGATGTGGATGTATGGTCAAGAGAGGGGTGGAGTAATGGTCAGCAGGACTAAGAATATATGTGTGTGAATGGGAGCGATGATAGAGGAAGGGTGAGGATGCAGGGAGTACAGTTTCCAAAGGTGGATAGGTTTAAATACTTGGGAACAACAGTACAGAGTAATGGCGAGTGCGGGGGAGAGGTGGAGAACAGAGTACAGGCAGGATGCGGGTGGTGGAGAAGAGTGTCAGGAGTGATCTGTGACAGACAAGTACCAGTAGGAGTGATACGGAAGGTCTACAAGAGGTTAGGGTTGGAGACATTGGTTTTGAAAAAAAAGACATGAGTCAGAAGTGGACGTAGCACAGTTAATTATGTTAAGATTTGCACTGGGTGTGACGAGGGTGGACAGGATGTATATTAGGGGTCAGCCCAGGATGAACAGCTTGGGGATAAAGCCAGAGAGTGGCAGGATTATGTTAGTTTGGACATGTGATGAGGATGTATGCTGAGTATATTTGGGAAAGGATGCGGCTGCCAGGTAAGAAGAGAAGAGGAAGGCCTGAGATAAGGTGTGTGTATGTGGTGATAGTGGACATGCAGGTGGTTGGTGGACAGAGCAAGATGCAGAGGCCTGGAAGACATGGAAACAGATGATCTGCTGTGGTGACCCCTAACTGGAACAGCCAAAAGAAAGAGAAGGTGATGTTGTAATGTCAATGTTTACAGATTTCCAATTATTTGCCAGACATAACACAATTCTTGATGAAATATCTAGAAATATGAAGCACACATATGGTCAGTGTGCATAACACTGGACAGTTGAATGGTATCAGCTCAGTATATCACAGGCAGTTCAACACATACAGCTGCGACAGTATTTCAGTATGCAGATATCCTGTATAGATCCATCACATTTCTGAGACAAACATGTATGTCATATTTGTATTCACAATTAACATATGGATATCTGCAACATCCCAGTAGCTGGCCTAGCAGTGTCACAGTCAGTATCGTTCAACACACACACTCCAGTAGTGGTCATATGTGAGCCATCCTTTCCTGGGGTGACTCAGGGCCCTGACCTGTGCTCTATGTCACTGCAGACAAACACAGATGCTACTGCCATAGGTTCTTATCAGCAATATATCAGTACAGCAATATACTCCTTGAAGGCTTATAGCCGAGACGTCAGAGAGAGAGAAGCTGCTCCTTGTTTTAATAAATTCATCAAGTGGATTCTGTGGTGTTGTTTTTCCATATCAGTACAGCAAGTTTGGTTAAGACATTTACATACCCCCTACTACATTTCATTAATTGTTTGACATACCTGTTTTTTTTTTCGGTTTGGTTGGTATAATCCTTCATTTTCTGTGTGTGTGTGTGTGTGTGTGTGTGTGTGTGTGTGTGTGTGTGTGTGTGTGTGTGTGTGTGTGTGTGTGTGTCTGTTTGTTTGTTTGTTTGTTTGTATGCCCCTCTCTCTCTCTCTCTCTCTCTCTTTCTCTCTCTGAGACAGTTGTAGGACAGCAGTTTGTCTTTTGTAGGTAATACTCATGAGCTGCTGATGGCCTGTGCACCAATTGCTGTCCATCACTTGCTGATAGCATGTAGAACAGCTGTAGCATCATTCCAATACCCAATAGCATGGAGACACACTCCTATAACTGAGTACTTCATGTATGCATTGCCCTTTTCTTTGCCTGTAAGGAAGACTTCAAGGAGATGTGTGTCAAACAGCATCACAGAGGGTAGTTGTAAATACCTCTTAGAACAAAAACTGTGGAGACAGCCCAACAAACTGGGGGAGAATGTTCCAGAAATAGGGACAGAATGTAAATATTGCTGTTATACAGTTGAAATAATGCTAGTTTGACAGGGTTTGTGTGGATATGGCTGCACTGCGTGATTTTAAGTCTGACAGTGTTATGTGGTTGACATAACTCTCAGCTGTAGGGCTATCCGCAGACTGGCCAGAGTTTGCACTCTTATATTTGGTGTGTTACTCACTCATTTTGTGCCGTTAGAAATTCAGTAGCATACTCTGAGGATTGCAGTCAGTATATGGTAACATCCATGTGTGTTTCTTGCCCCATATCCCACAGAACAGATACGTTACAACAAACCCTGTTACACCAGCAACTTTCTCAGTTTATAACAGCAATATTTCAATAATGCCCCTGTGTTTGGGCCTTTGTCCCCCAGTTATGTCAGTCTTTGCCCAAATGTCATGCACTAAGAGGTTCAGAGGTATGTAGTGTTATTATTTATTGCATTCATTCCTGCTACCATCCCAGTGATGTCATAGACCCCCAGACATGCAACAAGGAATTGGCCATAGATATGAGTCCTGTGCCTATACATTCTCTGGGAAACTGTACATTTGAGTGGTCTATGTATGTCTGCCCATTGTAAAAAGACTGTCAGGATTGTGTAGCAGTGTAGTGTTTACATGTTATTTGGGCTGTGTAGGGAGGGGGTACATGTGAGTGTCATGGGCCCTTTCTATCTGACTGTGCATGCTGCTCCAGTTTCTGGTTCCCTATCATCTGCATATGTTTGTACGTACAGACCGTAACTCCTTATGATTCTCACTACACTGTGACTTGGGGCAGTATATGCAGGGGTAATGTGTGAGTAGCAAATGGGATTTTGTTGCTCGCATAGTCATTATACTGTAGTGTTCAGTTTGCTTACTGGTATGTCACGGTGACTGTGGTGCAACTTTTTGTGAGTATGCACTTTCACACCAGTGTCTGTTTACCAGTAGTGCCTGTTATATTTGCTAATCCATCTGTACAGCCCCAGAGCTGGACTTGGGTAGTTATATAAGTCTGATTGTAGTTTGGACATTGCTTAGTAGCTCAGTGTAGTTTCCCTACTGTTGTATTATGTCCATATATCTGTAGGATGTCCAGGTGTCTGGCTGATATCTTTGGCCTGGTCCCCATAACTGTTGTGCATTTCTGACACATCAGTAAGATGATGTGGGGATTGAGGTCACTAACTAATGGGAAGGGAAGCAACTGAGTCCTGGAATTGTGATATTTCAGGTGATATATGTTAGGACATATGGTGTAACTACATCAACTTTCTCAGCTTATCTACTGACATATTTTGAATATGTCCCTATTGTCATGCCTTTGTCCCCCCACTTTGTCAGGCTTGGTCCAGATTCATTGCACTAAGGAGTTCTGAGCCTCTCCACTGCCAGGATTTTCACAGAATGTCCAGATATTTGGCCCATACTTTTGTTCAGTTCCACAATTTATTTGTATTTGTCTGGTAAGTCATGGTGATGATCCAAGGATTTATGTCAGTAAATAATGACATAACAGTTCAGTTTCCATCCTCATATCCTTCAGTAATTGTCTGCTGAAATGCACCCTGTTGCTGAAGCAAATGTCTTCATTTGTAACAGCAATATTTGAAATATGTCCGTATATGTGGCCCGACCCCTCTTTTACAGCCTTTGTACAGGTTTCTTGCACTAACAGTTTGAGAGGGATGGTTCTGAGGTATAACTGCACTGCATGTTATATACATGCATATACACACACACACACACACACACACACACACACACACACACACACACACATATATGTGTGTGTGTGTGTGTGTGCTGTGTGTCTTGTGTTCTTGTGCTGCAGCGTGTTGATGCCTGTGGTTTATGTCCTGTCTTGAGTAGCATTGACAGGTTAGGGTTAAATGCATCAGTTTGGTGGTATGCGGGGGGGGGGGGTTGAAGATCCCTTGAATTACCTTAATAATGTAGGTTAACCTTAACCCTCTACCTGTTCCTAACCCAACATCTCACCTTACGAAACCCCTCCCTTAATAATACCACTTTTCAGGCAAATTTGTCCTGAATGTAGTGATAGGGGTTTTAGTTTCAAGGAACCTTTTTGTTTCCCTTTGTGATCTTTTTTAGTTTAATTGTAGTATTTGTTTGATCAGTTGAGTTTTTAGAAATGCTAGCAGCAAACAGTTTGTGTTCTGTGCTTTTGCATTTTGATGTATGGTCATACATTCATATGTGCACGTATACACACACATACAAAACACACAGTCACATATATCTATATCTAAATATATGTTGTTGTGTCTTTCGTATACATATATATATATATATATATATATATATATATCTGTGTGTATATGTATATACAAATTTCTCTGTGCGTGTGTGTGTGTATATATATATATATATATATATAAATATATATATATATATATATATATATATATATATATATATATACAGACACACACATGGACATGATCCAGAAGGTACAGGATGATGTGGCTGTTGGTAGGCATGATAGGCTTAGGCCCATTTTGGGTGCGGATGTGTATGTTATAAATGAGGGTGTCAACATGGGTACACACAGTGATGGTAGACAAGCGGTCACTGAACCATCTGTTGTGAGAGCCTTTATCACTGAGTTTAATGATGACTCTAGAACAATTAGAGACATATTGGAGAAAGAATGGTATAAATTTTCTCAATTTTCAGATTTAAGGTCTATTTTTGACACCCCAAATTATTTACAATAGGGGTCCTAATGTGAAAGACTGTCTAGAATGCACCAGTGCATTTAATACAAACACCAGAACAACAGATACTTTTAAATGTGGATCCTGTCCCCAGTGTAGACATATTGTTAATAGGGAAACACTATTTTTAGCAGCCAGAGATTTCTATTTTTCTAGCAATGTGCAGAGCTCCTGTAACTCTTTTGGCCTGGTTTATATTGCTCTGTGCAGTAAATGCACTGCCTTCTACATAGGGAAAACTAAGAGAAAATAAAGAAAAGAATGTATGAGCATATGAATGGCATTCGTATTTAGAACACGAAGAGTGTTCTTTATAAACAAACTCTCTCCTGTAAGGGCTACTTTTTCATTTTTGTAATAGAAGAAGTAGTCAAGGGCCAGAGAGGAGGACCTTGGGAGATCAGGGTCGAGTACAGGGAAATATACTGTCAGATTGTACTAGAGGCCAACAAATATCCTGGTTTATACAACATTATTTCTGTAGCCCCAGTTTTAAAGTTGCAAACCACTAGGCTGCAACATAATAAGACTGCATTTTAGTTCATATATGCACTTCATCCATTCAAATGTTCATCTGAAAGAATGATGAAAAGACCAATAAAAGTGATAGAAATTAAGATGCAAATTGACAGTCTTTGCATGTGTATAATCTAGATAAAGTGGTAAGTGGGAATTTGCCCTTCTACCCACTGTAGTATGATCTCAGAGATAATATATATAGCAAGGGGTGCTGGGGTGCTAGGGAACTTGCCCTCCAGCAAAAATAAATGTTTAATCTTCTTCTTAGTTTTTGATTTATTTTTGTAGTTTTTAATTGCGTCAATTTTGAGCACATACACTTTGTACATAATGTTTGCTGTTTTGATGAATCAGTATAGCCTCATATAAATATTTATCTCTAATACATACACACACACACACACACACACACACACACACACACACACACACACACACACACACACACACACACACAGGTCTGTATGAGCTAATGCTTGTAAGAATTAATACTCTTACAGAGTTGCTTTCCAGCCTTTAAATGCTTTGTGTTTGAAATCTCTATACAGCGAGTTCTGAAAATTTGCCCTTTTTCCTCTGTCGTGTGATTTTGGAGTTGGTATATATAACGTGCATTGGGTGCTTGGGGTAGGCAGGTGTGCTTGCATCTTTAATTAAAACATATCACTTTTTCTTTCTCAGATTTGCTCTAATAAAAACTGAAATACAACAAAGACTTAGTTGTAAAAATGAATGTAATGCATTCAGAAATGTATACAAATAGTGAAGTTTATTCACCCCAATTGGCAGTATTTAATTAGGTACCGGCAAGGGGCTAGTTAACAAGAATATTAACTTAAATCCTGTTTAAAGCTTAAGTAAAGTGATAACAACACATAGTCTATTATACTTTAATGATTTATTTACCAACAAAAGTGTTCTACTTGTAAAATGTGCAAGCTGCCTAAGCATAATATTCTTTGGCTTCAGGTTGGCATCCTTGGCATAGAGTGCTGTTGTATAAGTAAACTTGCCATAACAGTAACTGCTAAAACATTCACTGTTGCAGTAGCCTTTGCAATATGGGTTGTTTCCAGCTAAGGATACAAAAGCCAGCTTAATTCCAATGTTTTCAGGGTACCTTTAATGTGCTCAAATAATTAGTCATCTTGGGCTGACCTAACTAAAAGTCAGGCTTGGGAGCAAAGCCCTTTAGAGCTTTCATGTCAATAGAAAGTGGGAGGCTAAAGCCCTGACAGGACAATGCTAGGAATATAACAATAAAAAGTCCACATCCTGGCATAAAAACATAAAAAATAAACTATATGGAGGAAGGGATCAGACACTGCAACAGTGATCTTTAAAATATCTACTGCTAAGGTGAGTTTATTTATAAATCTGTATAATGTCTTTCATTTTATTTCTGCTGCAGTAGCCTTAGCTATATGGGTAGATTACCATAGCTTAAAATGACTGGAAGGAGCAATGGTGAGGGTCCAGGAGCCCTAGCAAAGCTTGCCCTTGACTTGGACAAGGAGTCTAGTTTATAGTGCTTGTAAAAGTGTGCAAAGAGGACTAAGTTGCTACTTTTAAATACATCTACTATAGAAGCCTTTCCAGAAAGACACAGATGAATCCAAGATCCTGGTGGAATGAGCCTTGTCCCTGCCCCAAAATGTTTAGTTGTGATGGGTATAACAAAACATAATTGCATGAGACAAATACTTGGAAATAGTCTGTTTTAACATAAGTTGCCATTTTTTCTTACTTTCACCAAGAAATGAACAGCTGATATGAAGTTCTTCAAGATTTTGATCTCTCAAGATAGTATACGAGTTTTCTGCAGATATCAACAGTATGAAGTATCCTGTATCCCTAATTTCTAGGTTCTGGAAAGAAGGCAGGGTAATGAATAGCTTGGTTTAAGGTACATTTAGATACCACTTTATGGATAAATAAAGGATTAGTTCTCTAAGAAATCCTACCTTTCTGGTGCTTTGCTCCTCAGTCCTTTGCCGACAAGAGGTTTTGCATGACCCAGTCAGAACATCCTTCTTTTTCCATTGTTTCCTTCTAACCAAATGCAAATCAATGAACAAATAAATAAATAAAATTGACCCACCACAAGAGCTTGCAACTCAGATATTCATTTTACAGAGGTTGTTAAGAAGCTCAAATCAGCCTGATGAGCTGATTCAAATACAGCAAGAGTTATTTTTTAGCACAAAATTAAAATCCCATCCCTTCTTATGCGACATCCCTTCAGCAACAGCTTCACATGAAGTTGCATTGAAAGAGCGAGATCCATGGGTAGACATGCTGAAATGGCCAAGTTAACCTTGGCTGAGTAAGACAGGCCATAGGAAAATAACTTACAAAAATACTGCATAACCAGAGAAATATTAATCCTGAATGGGTTATGGTTCTTTTGTTTGCACCAAGCAGAAAACCTTTTCCATTTGATACATGATTTTCTAGTTGCATGCCTTTTTGCCTCTATTATTATCTTCTCAGATAAAAGGTGCTTAAAAGGTATTAAGATTCTATCATCCAGGCAGACATTTGTAGTTGTTTTGGAATCATTCTGTGAAGTAGCTTGTGGCAATTGTCCCTGGCCATTTCCAAAAGAAGGGAGAACCATTATTGCCTGGGACAGAAGGGGTCACCACAATGACCTTCAGTAAGTGCTTCTGAATATTTAGAATAGCCCTGGATATTAGTGGAAAGGGTATGAAAGCATACAGTAACATTCTTATCCAATGAAATTAAAAAGAACTGTCTTCCAAGGATTTTTGCATGGAGTCCTGGAACAAAGTTTTTCCAACTGATTGTTAAGACTGGAGGCAAATTGATGTATTTGAGATACTCATCGGATTGGTATCAATTCATGGAAGACCCCCTGATTCAGTTTCCCTCCTTGAGGGTCTGTCCTGTCCTACATAGCTTGCCTGCCGTACAGTTTTGCTTTGATGGGATGTAAAATGCCTGTAGAGTGAGACTGCTGAAAAGTGATATTTCAGGCTATAATGGATAGACTATACACAGGGTAAGATCTGGTTCCACTTGTTTGTTTATGTACCAGATTACTGTGGTGTTGCTTGTAAATACTTGAGGAGCTCCCCAAGACCACAACTGATTGAGTGAATTGAGAGTATTTATAAAAGATAAATCTCTTTTATGTTTATGTACTTCTATCTGTTGCTTTTGCTCCAGAGGCTCTGCACTTTTATCCCCATAGACACTACTCCCCAGACAAAGTCTGATGCTTCTGTTGTGACTGACTGTGCTGAAGCAGAAAGGAAGAAGGGGAGACCAGGATGTGGAGAAATTTCGTATCTCTACCACAAAATCTCTATTTTCTCAAGTCCCAAAATTGGAATTTGAAATGTCAGTGCATGTTGATGCTGGCACCCCAGGTATCATTGATTTTTCTTTTCACAAGAGATATCATGAGAATCACAGATGCCATATGACCCAGAATCCTGAGGAATTCCCTTGCTGAGACAGAAGTCTGAGTGGAAAATCTTGTGAAAAGATTTAAAAACAGATCTATATTTTTCTGCAGAAGAAAAGCTGTTTGAACTGAGGTGTTCAGGAGGTAACCCAGGAAAACAATCCTTTGAGGAGTCAGAAAAGACTTCTGTAAGTTCTGTTGAAATCTCAACCTATGCATGAGATCCCTTTCCTAACTGAGAAATTCCTGACACTTTGAAAAAGACTCTGCAAAGATTAGCAAATCATCTGAATATGGAAAAATGTGAATAGCTTGCAATCTGCAGTAGGTAAACCAAATGAATGAGCTGTAGAAAGCACAAGTCCAAGGCTGACAATAAAAAATGTAAATTTAATGAAGTAAGCACATGCTTTCGGAGAACTCAATGGCGCTCCTTCCTCAGACAAAAAAGTTTTACATCTCTAAATAACAACCACATTTTTATGTAATCAATTATGCTAATTAAGTGTGTTCAAACTAACAAATCACATAGACCCATAAGGGGGGGTGTTCCTATTACTAGCACCAGCAAACGAAGATGCAACGCATTTTATATCGGTAAAACTGAAAGGAAAATCAAGCAGCGCATCTATGAGTACATATATGCCATAGCTAGAGGTGATCATAACAACTCCCTTGCTAGACATATTGGTTATTGCCCTGATCATTTTTTCAAGTTTACAGTTGTGAATAAAGTTGATTGTGACTTTAGAGGTGGTCCTTGGCAAAATCTTTTGGAAATCTGTGAACTTTTCTGGCAGATTCGCACAGCCAGCCGTCTATGTGTACCCAGGTCTGAATGACCATGTGTCTATCAGTTGTATCTTAAAGAATTTGTCTTTAAAAAGATAATATGGGTAGGTTGAACATATGTTTTCATCGTTTTTATCATTTTTATGGTTTTAAGCTTATAGGTTTAATGAGACGTTAATTGGATCGACGATTATTTAAGATTATAATAATCTTTTTTGTGTTGGTTTTTAATTATGGTGCAGTAGGATTTTAGTTTGTTATACTTCCACCTTTTAGGACGAAAGTACTTTGTTTGCTGGAGCTAGTAATAGGAACACACCCCCTTATGGGTCTATGTGATTTGTTAGTTTGAACACACTTAATTAGCATAATTGATTGTATAAAAATGTGGTTGTTATTCAGAGATGTAAAACCTTTTTGTCTGAGGAAGGAGTGCCATTGAGTTCTCCGAAAGCGTGTGCTTACTTCATTAAATTTACATTTTTTATTGTCAGCCTTGGACTTATGCTTTCTACAGCTCATTTGTTTGGTTTACCTGGTTTGTCATTTGTTTAGTGCTTTGTGGTTTACCGTTTATACAGTCTGCAGTAGGCTGTTACAGGAGCCAGACACTTTATGAATACTCATGGAGCAGTAGATAGACCAAAAAGTAATACAGAGAACTGATAATGTGATCCAGACACAGGAAAACTTAAAAAACATCTGAAATCCGGATTTGTAGGAATGTGATGATATGCATCTTTTAAACCCAAAGTTAATAAAATACTCAGATGTAGAATAAGGAGTAACAAGTTGTGAATTGAGAGCATTTTCAACTTGCGTACTACCGCAGACATACTCAGAAAGGAAATATCCAGAAAAGGTCTCCAAGAAACTTTGTTCTTTGGCATCAAAAATATCCTTCCCCAAACACTGGAGGAGGAAAAGGTTTTATCAACCCTGAGCAAACACTTGCTGAATGACAAGAAGGAAAAGAAAAATCTGGTCTGATGAATGAGAAGAATCCCCTGAAAGGGAGGGAGATACTCCCACTGCCATCTATAGCCATGATGGATTACTCTCAGAACCCATTTGCCTGAAACAATCTCAGTCTTAGGATTAAAGAACTGCCCTTTCTTTTGCATGACTCTTCCTTTCATTTTGAAACCTTCCTGCCATTGCTTTATATTATTTGCTTTACAGTAGCTTGCCAGGACTGCTTATTTTTCTTTTAAAATAAAGTTGTGGAGGGAAAAAATGAAACCCTTGGAAAATTTAGGGAAGGAGGGCTGAAACATATGAGAGATCCCATCAATCAGCTTTCTTCTCTCATAGCACTTTTTATTGACCTCTGCAGCAGAGAATGTAAAAACTACTTCTCTATCCAAAGGAGAATTAAAAACCTCATCTTTCTACATCTTCTGAGAAATTTTAAAAATGCACCCAGGCAATCCTCTTCATGACAGTTCCAGTGGCAACAGCTGTGGACATACCATTCATAGAATAATAACCACATTTGAAACAGTGGGTAAGTCACTTGAGGCACAGAAACCACCATGTTGTACAAAGCAGATTCCTCCTCACAGGAAGAAATAGATGCCAAAATATTCCTCATATTCTCACATAAGGCACATAAGCTTTAACATATGAACTTGACAGTCAATAATTCTAAAAGCAAGTGTTGCAGTAGAAAACAACTTTTCCTCCTAATTATCAAAATCTTCCCATCCTTATCAGAAAGAGGGGGAATAGTATTAACCATATATTTAGCAGCAGCTGTATTCACTAAAGCTACTGAGTCAGATTTAGGATGAGTGTATAAAAACGTAAAAAAAAATGTGGCACTTTATAAAGTCTATCTGATTTCTTGGGAGCAGTAGTCTGGTTGCCAGAGCAATTGCAGGTAGTGACAAAAACATCCTCCAAAGAAGCTAGAACAGGAAGAACAGGAGAAGGTTCTAGATATTCCAGTTCTAGGAAATCATAATACTTCCGGAGGGACTGAGAAATATCCCTTCCCAGAATTCAATAAATTCCATGCAGGAATAGTGCTATTCCTGCATGGAGTGAACCATGTCCATTTCCCCTTAGCTTTAACAGCAGCTCGCCTTGGATATTCATGAAGGCATGCTTCTGCTAAGGCTAAATGGATGCAAACACTACTGAGTGCAGGGGTTTGTTTAAATAGTGCACACACATCTAACACACTCCCTGCACTTAGAAAGTGCTGTACAGCAATTTTTAAAAGCTTTTCAGTGTCCACGGACACTGAAATCAAATAAAATAATAAAACAGTGTCTGCAGACACTGAAATAGATAGGGGATCAAGAAAATAATGCAGGGGGTGTGTAACAGGTTCTGTCACACACACCCCTGCATTGTCAAAGTGCCATACAGCACATTGCAAGTGCTTTCAGTGTCTGGAAGTCTAGATAGGAAGCAATACAAGGGGTATGTGACAGGTACTGTCACACACCCCGTGCATTGTCAAAGTGCCATACAGCACTTTGCAAGAGCTTTCAGTATCCATGGACACTGAAAGCAGCTATCCCAATAGGAAGCAATGCAGGGGGTGTATGACAGGTACTGTCACACACACCCTGCATTGTGAAAGATCCATATGGCCATGCCCCTCAGCTGTACAGATCTTTGCAGAATGGCCAGATGCCTGCCTCACATACCTCTCAACATCCTAGAGCAAGAAATCTGTGCAAAGCCATAAATATGGAGTGGCAAAGGCCCAGAAATAGGGACACTTTTCTAAATATTGCTCATACAAACTTGGAAAGTTAATAGAATAACAGGTTTTGCATTAGTACAGATTTTCTGGAGGGTATGAAGCTCAAATGTCTGTCATTATGTTCTGAGCTAAATCCTGACTGATTTGCCAATGATTTGCTAGAAAACCACAGTCATATGAGAAATTGACCTAAAATATGAGGCAATAAGCTAGACATTCTGCAAAAATCTGTACAGTTGAGAGGTATGCTGCCTATTGTTCATGGTGTGTTCCTGCAAATATCTGTCCCACCTGGCAAATAGCAGAGGATTGGAACCCTTAAATAATGACAAACATTTGAGCTGAAGACTCCACATCTTCAGTTAAAGTCATGCTAATGCCAAAACTATTATTCTATCAACTTTCTAAGTTTATAAGAGCGATATTTAAAATCTGTCCCTATTTGTCCCCTTACAATTGCCCTTACTCTGACTTACAATGAATATTGATACATGTAATTAAAGTGATTTTATGAAATTCATTTTTATTCTCATTCTGAGGTATCTTTAAGCATAGCTGAGTAGGTTTGCACATTATAGCCCTCTGCTGAGCATTGCCTAAACATCCCATAGCAGATAAATAAAAATATACAGCTAAAATCCTAATGGTGAGATAGAGTAGTGGCTTGAGTCCTGGCTTTGGATGCAGGTGTTCATGGTTTGAGTCCTGGCTTTGCATGCAGGTGTTCACAGTTTGAGTACCAAGATAGACGATTTACTTTTACATGAGAAAGTTTTGTTAAAATTATCTTTTTTTGTTTTATATTATGTAGTAATTGATATTTGTTAACCAGGGTAGTGTAGCTGGTTTAAAATGTAAGTGTGAGTGCATATAACATGTGACATCACCCATGCATACACAAGTGTCCTATACAGTATAGTTACAACCCAAGGTAATGTAATGAAAGTATATAGAGGGACATCATGTAAAGTAAATCATATACACTTAATAATATGTTAGTAATGATAAATGAAGTCATAATTCTGATATTTTTTACAATGAAAATTGAGCAATGCTTAGCAATGGTCAGCTCTGCTTAGCCATTTTATGCATTGCTTAGACTTAAATACTAAGCAGCAGTTATCTCAGCTAAGGGGATGTGTGCACTGTCAAGCAGTGCTCAGCAATTACCCCTTTAAGCACTGCTCAACTCAGCTTAGCATATTTGCGCACTGTTTAGCTGAGCTTAGCATTTTCAAAATGGTCCAATGACAGCAAATGGGGAGAATATGGCTTTATTTGAACTGCACAGGTGGGAATACAGCCAAAACCTGTTGTAGTCTGATCTCTGCAGGAACCATGCAAGGAGTTGGAGAGGGCTCACACTTTCTGGGGCAGTGCTGGGGTATTTTAGAGTCCAGGGTTATGGCTAGGCTCCTCTTATCAAACCATGATAACAGACTGCTGCAGGGCCAGTACCAGTCTCACAATATAAAGCGAAGGCCTGGGACCATCTGGCACGCAACCTCACCAGTGCCACTCATATCTCCTCTAACTGGTGAGCAGGTGCAGCATCACTATGCTGACCTAAAGCAGAGGAAGGAGGTGGTCTTGGCCTAATGGATCCAAGATGCTCAGGACAACCATATTCCAGCAGTTTGTAAGTATCACAGATATAGGTGTACCAGATTCTAGCCTGAGTGTGTGATAGACAGGTATGCATAATGTTTGTTTCTCACCCCTACAGCTGCAGTGGAGAGGGCTAGTAACATTGAGGCCCATGCAGACAGACTGACATGGATGCATTGACAGGCTGGTGAGTACAGATCTAACTTGTAGTATATAGTCACATAAAGTAAAAGGAGTACATTGTTTACTGCCAGTAGGAATAGTGTGTACTGTGTCTAATGAATAAATGATCTTTGTCACAGTAATATTGATCCACTGGATATCCATTAATAAAAGTGTCATTTCACTGTAATAAAGATGTATAACAGAAACTGTTGTGTTTACCCTGGTGGGTTGTTTTAGAAATAGAATGTGTACAGGTTCATCACAGCAAATATGGTGTAGACAGCATGAAGTAACTAAGGCTGTTCTGAGAACCAGCTAGTATGCAAAACAGTAGAATGTGGAGCTGTAAGCCAAGATATAAAGGAAACATGAACTAGTGTATGCACTAAGTTTTGAACCCTGAATAGTAATGTCTACAGTACTATAGTGTGTCCTCTGCAGCATTTCATTCTTGTGTTAACCTTTGTTTTTCAGATAGTATCATGTCAAAAGATTAATACACAGTGCAGTAACTATCTGCCATGCATGAATGTCAGGATTACAAGGTCAGGCTTTCTAACTCAGAGTGTATTAGGCAGAAATCAGTCAAACAAGAGACATCAGTTTCCCAGTAGCTCAGTGTGATGGACAATAGTCCTGTTGTTCATTTTAGCACACCCAAACACAGTTTGAATCCAGGGAGTGGTACTGAGATGTGTGCATATATACACTAAAGAAATCCTGAATATTTGCAGAAACAGTCAGAAAGTGTTAACAGATATTTTCTCCACAGGTCTTACAGGTAAAGAAATGTGTGTAGTAGCTGTATGAAAGGTATACTAATACACTGTGTATAACTGTTCCACTGTCCAAACCCATATGCCTGCATATGACAGCAGGATAGGTTCATACACCATGCACTCTCCCAGATACATGTCCCTCACATGTCACACTGTCATGGGTAGTGGTCACTGCTGCCAATAACCATGGACACAGATAGGAATCCAGGGAAGTATGCCAGTAGCAGAAGCATGCATCAGTGCAGGGTACCCCTTCTCTCTCAACTATGTAGCCCTGACATGTACAAGCCCCCTCCAGTAATGTAGCCATTGGCCTCCTAGTCTGCCCCACACCATTACAGGCTGACAGTTTAATGTGTATTTATGTGCTGCAGAAGCTATGGGCCATAGGTAGTTGTAAAGTGAGGGCAGACCTGTAGAGTATTGAGTAGTACAGACCTGAAAAATGGAAGCCTATACATTTGTTAATAGACTTTTTCTCTCCACCAACCCCTCATCTGCATCAAAAATAATTATTCATATACTACTGGTATGTTGTTATTAAAACCTATTGTTGGAACATGTGTTCTATTATTTTTCATATATTTAATTGGTTGCATATTAATATACCTTGTTCAAATACTATTATTGGTGGCCTGTCACTGTCACTGTAACCTGCATGCTGTTAAAATTCTTACTGTTGTTCCATTTATGCATGTGTTCTGTTTGCTATGCAACTGTTTCATATCTGTTGGTTTTGGCTAATTGGAACACCCACGCATGCTGTTATAACTAATTTTAAAATGTTTTGTTCATGACTAACCAATATAGCTTGGATAACCTCAACACCATACCACATTTGGGAAGGCACGTCCCAGCGAATTCGCCTGTCCCACCCCATTTGGCCAAGGTACATTGCCTCAGCACATCTGGACCCAACCTGGAACTTCATCATCTGCTGCTCCTGCACCACCTTCAGGTGGAACCACCTCAGGGGATGGTGTCCATACCCCCTGGGCTCAGGCACAAAGATGAGCCTGTCACCTGCCGCAAGTTCCGGGGTATGGTGCACAATGTCATCCACTCTGAGTTGGATGGATGTATGCGCCAGATGGAGGGCTGCCTGATGCACCTGGAGAGGCAGGCTTCCCCTGTTGTCCAGCCCCCAGCACAGCAACTTTCGGGGCCATGAAGGTGCAGTGATGACTGCCCATGGGTGGGGACCTCAGTCCCACTGTATCCATCTGGCTGCTCATGGGCCTCTGATTCCCAACCACCCTCCCCATCCAAGGTGTTTACCCCCTCATGTGTCATATATCACCCCTGTCTGCTGTCTCATGTGTCTTGTCTGTCTGCCAATGCAATCTATCCTTCCCAACCTACCTCCCCAAACATACCTACAGCCCTTCACCAACATCCCACTCTCATCTTAATAAAAAAGGCCATCTGTCCCACAAAAAAAAATCATTGCTCCATACATAGCTCTACAATTTTCCCCCATGTCCAGTGACATAAATCAATCAACACTGAAATTATCCTACAAAAATATGTTGCAAACACTCCTCCCTGTGGGGTGTGAGGCTGTCAATCCCAAATAATCAACATCAGTCACAGCTGTTGCTGAAGTAGAAATGAAGAGCGATAGTCCTTTCCTACACCCGTCCTGCACATCCCTAGCTGGTTTTCCTAACGTTTTACCCCCTGCTTGCCCCCATTTCAGAACGTTCCTATTACCCTTTTTTTCTTTTCTTTAATTAAAATTAGTACAGGTTTAAGCGGGAGTAAGAGGTGCTAATTGAAGCTAACAGGACTTAACCATCTGTTAGCATTGCTTAGCTTCATGCAAAATCATGCAAACCCACTTACAACTGCTTAAAAGTGCTTTAATCACTCTGTCTCCATCAGTCCTTGTTCTGCCCAGCAACAAAATAATCAGCACTGCCAAGTCTTAAACCCAGGACCATGTGCACTACAATCACAACAATGTACTATTACACAATCGGAGCTGAGGGAGTTTATAATGCTTTTACAAACATATCATGCATTATGGTCATTTAACATGAACGAAAAAAATTATCACAACCAAGATTTGAACCCAGGACCCTATATACACATAGACATATAAATATATATATGTATGTTGTTGTGTCTTTCGGCTTTTCCCAGTTAGGGGTCGCCACAGCGGAAGTCCGGTCCGCTAATGATTGGCAGAAGATTTTTACATGCCGTGTTGCCAGCCCTAATGCACAACCTTCTACAACTATGCCCATTCACGCATGTCTCCATACAGAAGACACTCTAGCTGAGAATCGAACCAGACAGCGTCTTACTGTGAGGCAACATGTATGTATGTATATATATATATATATATATATATATATATATATATATATATATATATATATATATATAAAACCAACCTCTTACTGCAAGACATCTGTGAAAAGCCTGCAAACGTGGGGAGGTAAAGGGCAAACAATAGTGACATATTTGAAATATGGCTGTTCTACATGTAGAAGTCTGCTAGAGTAGCATGGTTTGATTTAACAGATATTTTAAGATAGAGTCCAGGTCTGAAACACAAATGATTGTCATCATTTACTGATGTCAATGTTCACATAATCCCAGTGATTTGTCAGAAACCCACAACTGCTATAGAGAACAAACCAAACATATGAGCCACGTATCTGGACATTGTCTTGACATCAGGACAGTGGAGAGGTATGACTGCTGTCATGTAACAGAAGAAGAAGAGAAAAAACACTGAGAGCTGCCAACCATTTCACCTAGCACCTTCTATGACACTACCCCAAATCATCTCTGGGGAATTACCTATGTATTTGCAAATATATCATGCACTACAGGGATGTAACTGTAGGGAAAATTAGACATTGGTGAGAAACTGTTCACCCACAACAATTTGTACCACAGTCACAGCAACATACCAGTACCCCAAATGAACTCTTGAGTATAACAACTGTTTGAACAAAAATATCCTTATTGCCAGTCACACATTGCACTGACATATACTGCCCCAACTCACAGTCTACTGGGAATCCTGAGTGCAACAGGACATTTCTCAGTCTGCCCCTACAAACATATACACCTGATAGATGAACAGCAACTGTAGCAGCATGCACTGTCAGATAAAAATGCACAGTCAGATAGATATGGCACTCGCATCTGCTACTCTCCCTTCTCAGCCCAACAAACATTTACACACAACACTGCTACACAATCTTGGCAATCTGTTAACAATGGCCAGACATACATAACTCTCAACTGTACAGATTTACACAGAATGTCCGGGGTGTGGGTCCATATTTATGGCCACTGCCCCATACCACTTCTGGGAGTCTGCTAAGTTAGTGGGATGATATCAGGAGTGCAGTCACTAAATAATGATATACCATACCTCTGAACCTCTTACTACAAGACATCTGAACAAAGCGTGACATATTTGGGGACAGGGGGATGAAAAGAGGGACATATCTCACATAATGATGTTACAAACTGAAACATTTGCTGGTTTTACAGGGTTTGTTGCAGCATAACATCCCTGAAGGATATGTCTGAAACACAAATGGATGTCAACATTTACTTACTACAAAAAAAAAAAAAAAAAAAAAAAAAAAAAGCAGAAATTGTCTGAGGAAACAGACCAAACATAACAGGCAAACCTCTGTGCTGTCTGTGGACATCTGGAAAGTCCAGAGGTATGTCAGAGACATATCACTGTCAGATGTTAAGTCACGCAGAAAATGCATGCCCAGACAAACCCTGTTAATCTAGCAATCTTATATGTGTATAACAGCAATACTTACTTACAGTATTTACCCAATTCTGGAGCTTTGTCCCCCACGTTGTTGAGATATCTCCACGTGTCTTGTTCTGAGAGGTATTTCCACCAACCGTCTGTGAAACTGTAGCCCCCCACACCTCCATAATGTCCTCCACACAGGCAAGGAAAAGGGGCAAGCACACATGAAGGACTTAATTATAGCACTGTGTTGCTATGGCATTGGCTAATGGAAAGACAATACAGTTGCTCTGGATGCAAGTAGCAAGTGGGAGACACTGATTGGTGCACAGGCCATCACTTTGTCATGAGCATTACCTACAAAAGGCAAGCTGCTGCCTATGCAACACAGGTCTGAACCCATCTACATAAAGACAGACTGCGACTATACAAACCTAAACATTTGCATTATTCTGAGGACACTCTTCAGCACTATAACAGGTATGTCAATCACTTAAGCTTGTAATGGAATGCAGAAGGGGATGCAATAATGTGAAATAGGAAGTTAAACACTAGGTTGCAACAAGACCTGTTGGACTCACATACTGCTGTCCAGCACCTATTGCCATTTCTGCTTGCCCTGTCTGCACTGACATGGATCACAGCTTTGGCCTCTGAGTCACCCTAGCAAAGGTCAACTCATGCATGACTACTACTGGAGTGTCTGTTGTCCAGTACTGACTGTGACACTGCTAGGCCAGCTACCCAGGATGTTGTAAATATTCATATGTCACCTGTGAATGTTACTATGATACATATGCTTGTCGTACAAACTTAAGAGACTTATATAGGGTATGTGCATATTAAACAACATGCACAGAAGTGTGTGTTGAACTGTATGTTATATACTGAACCCATACCTGTCAACTGTCCAGAGTTTTGCAGACAGACCACATGTCTGCCTCATATTTGTTGTCAATGCCTCATACAGTTGGGTATTGTCTGGCACACCACTTGCAACCAGTGGTGGCTGGTGACTTCAAATCAAAAGGGGTCTGCAGGAGACAGCTGAATGGGTGGGGCCAATGGGAAGGGATGTGGCCAACTAGAAAAGGGTGGGGCTATGCTCAAAACCACAACAACTGGAACTTTAATTAAATACGCTGCCCTGGGTGCCAAACTGTTATTACAAGAATCCAATCAAGACAAAATGAAGTGTAGAAGAAAAATATTTCAATGCATTGGCTATATAACAGCCTACTTAATATCTAGATGGAAACAAAAAGGTTGTGAGGCATGAAAAAATAAATTACTTTTTAAATACATTACTGGAATTCCAGTCAAAATCAAGTATAAAAAAAACAAGCAGCATTCAACTCAAACCACTTCTCTTTGCACTGCAGTTCTAATTATAATTTATATTCAGTTTTATAAAAGTACCAAGTAACATGCTAAAAGTAGCAATCTCTGTGATACCCCCACTTGTAAAAAATGTTTCTTATCCAAAAGTGACGTTCTGCTTGACAACAACTATCTACTTGTTTCATGGAACAAACATGATCAAAGTAAAAAATGAACAGCAAACAAGAAACAAGCTCAAGATAAATTGATTAAAGGATTGCTGCACAGGTTATGGACCACACATGATAGATTGGCATTCTGTTTAGTTTACGGGTAAAGCCTGCAAAGATGACTGCAAGTCTCCAAAAAATGTAATGAGCTTCTGAAAATACTGTAATCCTGTCCTTTATTACAGATTCTGTCATATGCTTTTCAATACCTAAGGCTTATCTAGTTATGTAAATATTCTCTGCATGGCAACAACAAAAAGGCTTTCACTGTTGGTAATTCTTTAACAGTATGCTTATTAAAGCTTATTTGCATCTTACAATCTCAGACAAGCTCACCTGATGGTCATTAAAGCATTGAAACTTAAACACAGAGCAACAGGGCAGTGCAACAGCATGCATTTTCTGAATAATAAGCATAAATCAACAGTATAAAAATATGACAAAAAAACAGAATATACTGCAAAATCAAGGACAGATGAAAAGCCACTGTAGTACTTGTGTCTACCTTGGGTGGGAGAATACTCTGCACACTTACACTGCACAACTGCTCCTTGCTTTGCTTGGACACATCTAGAGTCACTGCATGGTGGAGTGGAGTGCAACAAGTATGTCACAATTTGAAATGTCTATGGCTGATGGTGATGGCTCTGACACATTTGTCATACCTCTCAACCTCAGAGCAAGAAATCTGGATAAAGCCATATGTAGAAGTGGGACAAAGGTCCAGAAATAAGGATAATTTTTAAATATTGCTCTTATAAACTTAGAAAGACAATGGAATAGTAGTAGGTCTTTCATTAGTATGAATTTTCTGAAAGGTATACAATCTAAAACTCAAATGTCTGTCATTTATTTTCTAACTTCAGTCTTTAATGATTTGCCACTAATTTGCCAGGAAACCACAATTTCATGAAAAACGGACCATAAATGTGATGCAAAAGTATAAAATTACCACACAATACAGCTGGGAACATGTCAAAGAAGGGACACTTTTTAATATTAGTATTATTAACTTGAGCAGCTGACAAAATAAGAGAATCTACATGCATTACTGAAATAAACATAATCTATAATTCTGATCATTACAGTTATTTATAATTGTAAACCCTCCACATTTTCTTCCAAAACTGCCATTTTGCCGAGGGATTATTAGGGGGAGAGCAACATTCTGAGACAAAATTGGGGACAGTTGAGAGTTTTGGATATTCCTAATTCTATAAAGTGATTTATTTGCATGTACCTCTCAACTTCTTAATGCAGAAAATCTGGACAAGGCCAAATATATTGGGGGAACATAAAAACAGTACTAAAACTTACTCTTGTATAAAACTTAGACAGTTGATAGAATAACAAGTCTTGCTTTAGCATGCATTTTTCTGAAGGTTATGAAGTTTGAAACTCAATGTTTGTCATTATTTAGTGACTTCATTCCTAAATGATTTGTCAGAAAACCACGCATTTTATGAGGAACAAACCAAAAATAAGAAGCAAAAATCTATTCGTTCTGCAAAAGTCTGGAGAGTTGAGAGGTATAGTTCATCCGGGGCTGTCTTTGAGTTTGTCGCCCCCCCCCCCCTCATAAAATCATGGTCGAATGGAGCCTCTCCCCTGCAGCCATTCCAATGTCCCATTACTTGGCTATTTCGCCTCATTTACTATAAACACTGTAATGTGCATACTGCTTTACTTCTGCAATGATTTTGGATTTCATTTGAAAGCTTTATTTTGCATTTTACAGCACAAACACTTACAGACATCTGTTAAACAAATCAATGCAGTCTCATAATGAAAATAGACTTAACATTAAATCTTCTCTGCCCTTGAAACTCACATTCATTGAAACAGCATTGTAACCCACATTCAAAGAAAATACATTTTGCCAGTGGCAGATAAAGATTAACTTTGGGCTGTTTTCAAATCATAAGCCCCTTGCACATGAAACATACATGTGTTCTTTGATACACCTTCCTGATTGTATTAAATTATATTCCTTGTATAATACAGTACAGTTCTTAGAGGATGTTTTAAATTTATTGTTTTGAGCATTTTTCCAGTAAACAATGAAACAAAAAGCATGCACCAATAATGACAAAACTGCCCAATTCAGAAGTGTTCCAAAAATAGGGACAGGAATCAAATATCCATATCATAAACTTAGAAAATTGCTAGAATGAAAGTTTTGTGTTACCATATACTTTCAGAAGAATATGAAGTCTGAAATTCAAATACCTATCATGTTAATTTAACATTTGTTAACCAGGAAAGTCGGACTTGGAACAAAAGCCAGTTTTCAGCAGAGGCCCAGGGAGAAACACTCCAGACACATGTCTTTGTAACATGGGAGGACACCAGAGCATGCAGAGGAAACCCACACAAACACAGGAAAGACATGCAGACTCCACACAAAAGGCACCCCAGCCAAGAATCAAACCAGAGAACCTCAAGCTGTGAGGCAATAATATTACCACTGCACCATCAACTATTTAATGAATTAAAAATCCAGGAACCAAATCACAGATTTTATGAGGAACAGAACAAAACACAAATATGAGGGAAAAATCCTGCAAAGTTTTCATAAATAGTGGTGGTTAGAGGATTCAGGCTCTTGCTACCTGCACCCAAGGTACAGGGTTCAAGCCTGATGTGTTCTCTAACCACCACCAGGTATCCTGAGTTCTCTGTAGCCACCAGTAAATATCAACTGGGGCATTTTACTTACACACACACACCCTTTAACAGTCCACTCCTACCATAAACTGAAGCAAGCAAAGTGAATTGTTCTCGGCCCCACACACACACAGCTTAACGGTCCGCTTCTACCTTAAACTGAAGCAAACAAAATTAATGGTTCTCAGCCCCACACACACAGCTTAATGGTCTGTTCAATCCGCTGGTTAAACTGAAGTAAAGTGAACACACACACAGCTTATCTGTCTGCTCCTACCTTAAACTGAAGCAAACAAAGTGAATTGTTCTTGGCCCCAAACACACAGCTTAATGGTCTGTTCAATCTGCTGGTTAAACTGAAGCAAAGTGAATTGCACACAACTTAACAGTCAATTCAATCCGCTGGTAAACTGAAGAAAAGTGAATTACAAACAGCTTAATGGTCCACTCAGTCCTCTGCTTAAATAAAGAAGTAACATCAGTGACTGTACTCTGTAAGGTAAGTTACTTACCTTACCTCAAAAAACTAAATGAAGAGTTTGAGACTGTCCGTTTGTTTCTGACTAACTAGACTCCAGAAATCTTCATTTCCCCATAGCAAGCCAACACAAGCAGTAACCAGTGAGCACCCAAAGAAAGTTAGGATATCAGGAAACAAAAATTTTGGCAGCAATAATAGTAAGCAAGCAGGTAACAAGTTAGCATTCAATAAAGTACTTGTCCTGTCCTGCACTGCCTGTTCATACTGATTGTTTCTCACTCTCTTTGTCAGAAAGAGAGCGAGAACCAATCAGTAGTCATCCTGCCGTTCACGTCACATCCGTGACTGCGGACGTGGCAGTCCACCCCGCCTTCCATGTTACTGTGTGGTTACCACACAGAGTTCTGGGCATCACACACTGATGCAGAACTCTCCATAGTCCAGACTGCCTTTACAGCAGTCTGAGACAGTTCAGGAATCAGATTTAGAGGAAAAATAGAAAACCCGGAACTTGCCGAGCAACGAGCATGTGCAGTTTGAGTTCAGGGACTTTGTGAGTCAGTCGGACATATTGTTTTATGCAAGTCAGCCAGTCTTTTAATTAAAAAAATATTTTTTTATGCAAGTGTTGTGCTTTTCTTTTTCTCACACAGCTGGGGGGGGGGGCTGCAGTCCTACAGTCCGATGCCACGAGCCGCCACTGCTTGCAACCCATTAAAGACTGAAGTCATAACATAGTAGCATACATTTGAATGTCAGATGTCATATCCTGCAGAGTAGGCCTGTGAATGCGAAACTTTCTTTGCTGGCAACTAAGTGTATTACAGCTAGATTCATAAAGTGTCACTTTTTTCCGGCCTTTGCCCACCACCGATGTGTGCCTTTGTGCAGATGTCTTGCTCTAACAGGAGCTAGATGTCTTAGCATGAAACCCACATCAACGCAAGCAGACCTTGTCCTGTAGGATGCTGACATTTGTGCAGCCACTGACACCTGCTTTGCAGCTGTGGAGGGCACACTAAGCTTGCCAGGTTACTCATCCCATCATACTTTTAGACCCCAAATGGAGGGCTGCAAAGCCACAGGAGGCGGAGTGTTAAACATTATCAAATACATACACACCTCCAGGCTAGCCAAATAGTATGATGATTGGGAGACATCCTGAATGCAGTTTATAGGTTCATAGATAGGTACTAGGCTATCGGCCCAAGGGCCTAAGTAAGCCTAGCCAACAAGGTTCCCTGGCTTATGCCACCCAAGAAAGCTAATTTCCTGTACCCCTGTTGAGCAGAGCCACAGAAGTGATCCCCGGGGTGTATTTCCTATTTACCATCCACTCATCAAGATTTTTCTTGAAGAGTACTAATGAGGAACTTTGCTTGACATAGATGGGTAGCTTGTTCCAGAGTATAGGAACTCTCTGGGACAGGAATCTATACCTCCAGCATGTCTTTTTTATTGTGGTGACAAGGTTTAGGTCCCTAAAGTGTGTCGCTTAGAGGGATTAGGATTTCTTTACATGTAGCATGTCCAACAGCTCTGGGTTTAACATAGATTTATATGTTAGGCAGAGAGCTCCTCAGAGTAGGCGATATGCTACAGAGTAAAGCTGGAGTTTTTTGAGACAGTCAGTGTAGGGCATCTGTTTGAGGCCAGTAATCCTCTTTGTGAGGTACTTCTGTGGCCTTTCCAGCTGATGCAGATGTCTTATGCGGTACATTCTAAAAGGGGCATTGTACTCTATAATGGGTCTAATGAGTGCAGAGTAGAGGGGAACAATGATCTCTTTTTTCCTGGATGAGAACCATTTTGTGATGAGGTGTGCCATATAGAAGGATTTTCTGACCACTGTGGTGATGAGATTATCAAAGGAGAGACTACTGTCCACCTGGGTCCCAAGGTCTCTTATTCCACATTCGGCATTAAGTAGACTGCCATTTATGTGGTAGTTCATGGGTAAAGAGTTTTTACCAAAGGGGATGACAATGCACGTTTTGACACTGAGCTTGAGGCCATGCCTCTGACACCAAGCATCTGTCTCAGTGAGGCCCTTCTGTAGGATGTCCACATCATTTGGGGACTCGACTATGGCTCCTAGTTTGCAGTCATCTGCTAAGTTTGTTAACCAGAGGCCTTCTGTGTTAGCCTGTATTTCAGAGAAGTAGATACCAAACAGGAGAGGTCCCAGGATTGAACCCTGAGGTACTCCACTTGTCACTGGTTTGAAGTCAGATTTGGAGTCTGCAACTTTTACAGTGTGGGTTCTGTCACTGAGCCAGTTGGTAACCCATCTTGTGATGTAGGGATTTATACCTAGTTTAGTGAGTTTAGCTATAATTCCAGAATGGGGGGATGGTGTTGAAAGCCTTGGCAAGGTCAAGATAGGCTATGTGAACCACTTTACCCTCTTCTACTTCTTTGGTGACTGCCTCAAAGAAGTCGATCAGGTTCAGATGGCATGATCTGCCTTTCACAAACCAAAACTGGGTGAGGTCCAGAGTTTGGAGGTTACCAATGTCTTTGTTTATTAGTTCCATGATGATACGTTCCATGGCCTTGTAGACCAGGCATGTCAGGATAATAAGGAGATGGTTCCCAGGATCAGTGGTGGCTCCCCCTTTGTGGAGTGGGATAACTGTTGCTGTGCACCATTCAATGGGCACAAACCCTAACATGAGACTATGATTGAACATGGTGCTTAGGTGGGGAGCCAGTTCCTTCTGAAGTTCATGTAAAAAGCAGAGTGGGATGTTGTCCAGTCCCATGGATGCTGTGTTTTTGGTTTTAGAGAGTGCAGCTTTTACTTGCATAGTTGTGATTACAGGGACTCTGCATTCTTCCTTTGTATATATGGGCCCTTTAGGGGGTGAGAGGAGGTAAAGTTAGCACTGAACCTAGCTGCCTGGATGTTGGCAATATCAGTTGGTTCTGTAATTTTCATGCCGTTGTGCTGTAACTCAGAGCAGATCAGGGTGTTGCCATTGAGATTCTTGACATAGCTATAGAATGCTTTGTGGTTGCCCTTAGAATCAGTGGTGATTTTAATTACGTAACTAGCTTTGGAGGATCTTATAAGGGATCTCAGCTTCTTACTGAGGCAGACCAGGGAGCTCCTCCACTCATGGGATTTTACTCTCTTTTGCAACAGTTTCTTCTTTGTGTTGAAGAGTTTGTTTATGACAGAAGACCACCAGATTGGCTTCCTTTTTTTGGAGGACAGCATCTTGGTTCTGTTTGGGATAGCATGATTCATGCACTCATGTAAGTGCTTATAGAGTGCATTTGTGTAGGATTCAGCAGTCGTAACTGTATTGTCCATCTGCATGAGTGTCATGAAGTTTACCACTTCTGTCTTAAGAAGCATGAGGTTGTCTTTGGAGAAAACTTTTACCATGGTTTCCTTAATGATGGGTGAGAGCGGGATGCGGATATCTAGGGTGATTAGCTTATGGTCAGATCTGACCAACGAGGAGTTGACTTCAGGTGTGGAACATTGGTCACTCATGTTGGTAATAACTAGGTCTAGGATATTGTTGCCCCTGGTGGGGGTGTGGATAAGTTGATCCAGGGCATTGGAATTTATGAATTCTAGAAAGTGTTGAGTGAAGGAGTTGATACATGAGTAGTTTTCCCAGTTAATGGTGGGGTAGTTGAAATTGCCCATTATTAGGGTGTTTGGTTGACCCCTAATGTTTTCCAGTATATCAAGAAAAGAGGAGTAGGAATCCTGGGGCATGGTGGGGGATCTGTAGCAAGCTACAATTTGGATTGTAGTTTAGCCCAGAATTAGTTGCACTTGGATAACCTCGGATGCATTATGCTGCGCAACTAGCCTGGAGGAGTGGATATCCTTAATGAATATGGATACACCTCTGCCTTTGGTGTTCTGGTCCAGGTTAGATGGCCAAAAAGTGTGGTATGAGTTATAGCCTGGTAATGCAAGGGTGCTCTCTAGAGACTTGAACCAGGTCTCAGTCACTGCACAGATATCGATGTTCTCCATTTTAAGGAGTGCCTCGAGTGAGTGCATTTTGAGATTTAGACTTCTAGCATTGAGTAGCATTACCCTCAGTTTTTGATTGCCTGTTCCTGTTATGGTGGTGAATTTGTCATTTGCACCTTGCCTAAAAAAGGCACTATAGGGGTGACAAGAGCCAGTTAACAGTTAACAAAACACCTACTCAAATCATAGCTAGCTACAGACCTCCTACCATGACTCTGGACACACACCTATCGGGACTTGCTGGAATCTGTCAGGATTCAATCATCTACCCTGTTCCTGGGTGACCTTAAATACCCAACCATAGTGTGCATGACCTATGCTACCTGAAGATGAATGAAGAGAGATTCCTCAGTTTAGGCAATGGCAATGCAGTGGATCAGCCAGTCAACACTCCTACGACAGGTGGAAATATCCTGTACCTGGTCCTAACCAACATGAGTAGCCACAGTAGCACTCCTACAGTGTCATCCTCCTTGGGAAGATCTGACCTCATAGCCATCACTGTTGAGGTCACCATCTCCACTGTCCCCCCTTATCAGGGTCAAACAAAATAAACTTTAGACAAATGACTATAAATCTCCTCAGAGCAGGTAGAAGCAGCTTTAAAGCCACTGTCCCATTAGTTGGAACTAGCAGTAGTGTCCAAGCCCACACCACAATACTATGTGAGCACCTACATAGCTGTATGGACTCAGCAATACCTGACAGGACAACATAATCCCCCACAAGGTAGGGTAAATGGCCATGGTGGACAGCAGCAATACACAAATACCATAATAAGTGGAAATAATTGCTGGACAGGGCCAAGAAGAAGCAGGTGCCTTATTGGAAGCAATGTCACCTTGGTCTTAACAAGCACATAAAGTTACAGGTGAATTACCCTAAGGCCATCTTTGAGTGCATATTGGACACATTCACAAAGGCCAGTCAGCAGGCCTTCCATACATATGACTGCAATCCCAGGGGCAATGCACAAATCTCTTCTGTAGTGATGATCAATAACACCACATACACATATGGGATAGATACAGGCAACCTGCTGAAGACAGGTGAAGTGTAAACATCACCCCACTGTTCCCCCATTGGTACACATGTGCATGCACAGCACCTGCCCCCTCCCCTCATCATCAGGAAGCCGGTCCATAATACCCTCTCAGAGGCAACACACAGATGTGTCCCTGGCTGCATCCTACATGAACTCAGGCATGAGCTCTCAGCTCCATTACACACTGTAGTCAACCAAAGCCTGAGCACCGGTGTCATCCCATCAGCACAGAGGGCAGCCACTGTTATCCCTATACAGAAAGGCAAAGCAATCCACTGACCCAGCCAATCATATGCACATCAGCCTAACTAGCCTGCTCTGTAAAAGCATAGAAGGCAATATCAAGAACATTATGAACAGGGACATCAGCAACTTCAAAATGCTTGAGCCCACACAGTGTGGTATTCCCAAAGGGAGATCAGGGCTGTTAAACCTGGTCAACTTCTCTGAAGTGGTCAAAAAACACAAGGACAATGGGAAGATGGTGAACAATGCCTACCTTCACCTAGCCCAATTCTCTCACAATAATCCTCAGATGGCCAGGATACATATGTCTACACAGCTAGGCATCAACATACATGTTACCAGATGGGTGCCTAACTGCCTCAGTGATAGTGCCCACTTGGTCAGAGTAGTGGAACCCACCACTAGTAGTAGAGTCTGCCAGAGCAGTGTACCCCAGCATCAGTCTGGGGGCCTCTACTGTTTGACATATACGTATCTGTGGTACAAGAGAAAAGCAGTGGTCTGTAGCTGACCAGGTTTACAGATGCTTGCAAGCTGGCCACTGTCTTACATTCCCCTACTGATGTGAGCATCCTCCAAGAAGTTCTCACCCAAATTAATGAATCATCTTCCCTGCTGTGACATATGTCATCCACACTAATTATGACAGTAATAATGTACTGGACATGCAATCAGATGTGAGGCAACTTGTGCACCAAAGTTGGTAGCAAACTGACAGTTTCCCACCATGTAGGCACCATTGTACAGAAGGCTGTGTATATGGTCCACCTCACAAACATGGGTATGTCATCTAGGAACTAGGAGGGCACAACATCCCTGTACTCCATAGTTAGATGCATTACCAAGTACAGTGGGTCCTTTGGCATGTACCTTGCCAAACAAATGCAGGAGTTGCAGAGACCACAGAGGTTCCTGACCAGGCAAATCCAGGGTCTGCAACACCTATACTATACAGATAGGCAGAAAGCCCTGTGTCTGTACTCAGTGTCATACAGATTGATCATAGATGACCTGTGTTTGGCATACAAGGCCATTTCCAAACCAGCCTTGATGGCATTTCTGCATATCTGTAAGACAAACCCCACTCACACAACACACACGCAAGGCCCTCACCTGGTCTGTGACATGTATAGTACTTGTTGGCGGAATAGTGTAGTGTCCCATACAATGCACTGTCTGTAAAATGCACTCCCCCCCCATGTCTAGCAGAGTACGTGTATAGCCGTCCTGAAGAAGAAGCTGGACAACTACATGGAAAATGGATAAGACACCCCCTAGGATCCTACATGTGTCCCGTCTGGACAGGGGAAACAGGTGCTGGCTTTGAAGGGACATGGGTGAAACTCTGGACAAGGCTTATGAGGGCATCAAGGCCAATAGCTTGGTATCATCTTATGAGGCTATGCACCTAGTACTTTACATGTTTCCTGTATGTATTACAGAGTGTCCTGCAATGTTGTCTGAAATTAATTCCTTTGAGTCTGAACTGTTTAGGTACTACAGTGATAGTGTGTATTCTTGTTCCTTCATCAGTTATCATTACACATTGTTACACCTTTTCATTGTGTGTGGTTTGTATAGCAGTAAGTCAGCTCTTCCAGTATGTGCATATGCACTTGATAACATTGTATAGCTCACTCCAATAGCCTTTGTCAAAATTGCTATTCTGCTAATAGACCCATCACATGGTACGATATGTCAACCTTTGTTGTGGGCCTTACAGTAGCTGTGGACAAGATGGATTGTGGCAGGCAGAACTACAATAAGGTCTGCCCTGAAGGGCCCATAGGTGTCAGTGCTGAGCCAGACTGTACCAGTAGTGTGTGTGTGTGTGTGTGTGTGTGTGTGTGTGTGTGTGTGTGTGTGTGTGTGTGTGTGTGTGTGTGTGTGTGTGTGTGTGTGTCAACAAGCATAATACTGCAGGGTATTAAATTACATATGTTGTTGTCCCCTCACAGGAGAACAGGGGGCTTGGTGTCTCTCCCTCACAACCCAATGCCATTGTCATAGCAGACTCCCATGATTATGGTGGTCAGAGTGAGGCACAGGTGGGTTTGTCGAGACCTGAATCTGTGCCATTGTTTGGAATCCCACTTTCACCCAACATGTCCCCACACACAGTCAGTATGCCCACACATACCCAGTCCCCAGCAGCCATGGTTAGTGGACAGGTGGAGGGTGGTGGCATGGAACAGGCTAGTGGGTTGACTATGGTGTGTGTGAGTGTGTACACCAGTCATAACCAGAGAGCAGGTGAGGTCCCACACAGGCAGATAGACAGGGGTGCTCGACAGAGGACTTCTGCCCATCAAGCCCCTGTTGCAAGTGCCACAGTAGGTGTCACCAGATGCATGTTATGGTCCATCATGGAGGCACAGATGCATACTGACCGTAACACCAGACAGATGCTCAGGGTCATGAATGCAGCACTTCCTGCCATGCGTGATGACCTCCACAGCATTTGTGATGACATATGTCATCTTGCCAATGTTGTCGACAGACAGTGGGGTGAGACATTGACTGTGCAGTGTCTGTGCTTGAGCACATGGTGGGAGTAGGACATTGGCCAGGTGGATGTAGATAAGCAACATGATCAGCTGAGAGCCCATGTGGCCATGCACATTCACAGTCCCATATTGGTAGTACCAACAGCACTACCAAAGGGGGGGTGCTGTCCATGCCACACCAGAGCAGGCCATAGACATGCTGTCCTGGCCAGTCCTGACAGGGATGCAGATCCAGCAGACAGATAGCAGTCACCATCGGGGAGTAGTACTGCATCTGTCCTTGGACCTGGTGGTGCTAGTGATACTTCTGGCAGAACCAGTTCATGTGTCCCTGCCAAGAGACAGTGAACCGTACATCCTGGCATGTACGGTCTATGGCTATCCAATATATCCCTGTGTCAGGGAACTACATGGCTTGATGGTGTGCAGACAAACACTCACACATCCCTATCACAGGCCAGTCACCACCAGACATACAAAGCTTCTCAGCACAGCCCAGTTGAACTCCATCCCTCCAGACACACACACACACACACACACACACACACACACACACACACACACACACACACACACACACACACACACACACACACACACACACACACACACACACACACACAATGTCAGCCATATGGCCCAGTCTAGGTCTCTGGCAATCCAACACCACACCCTGTGCATATGATGATACTTGTGCTACAACCCTGTTATCCATACCATCGATGCACAGACATGTTCATATGGGTCTGATGCACAAGGTAACTTTAGTACAGTGTAGCAATGTCTTGCTGAGTAAGGTGCTGTCTGCTAGCAATAGTTATGGGTACACATTGAGGTATATGTACCTTGTTAGCCATGATGCACTACTGCTTTTAGTACTCCTGACTGACTGTAGTGTCACGTACTGTATTCTGGTTGTGGTCCAGGTGTCTGTGTGTCTGCAGGCTGTGGTCTTACTGACTGTAGCAATGATGAGTAAGGCAGAGTGGAAATACGGTGACCTTTCCATAGCCAAGGTACAGCTGTATATGTACATGTTTACCAAGTGTGTTTACATGCAACAGTGTGGGAGGGCAATTGTGGCAGACAGTGTGACCTTGCACACATACCCTTGACACAGTCACCTAGCCTTCATACATGCCACCTGGGTGTTCTGTAGGACCACAGGCTCACACACACACACACAGGTAACTTGAGTGCTGGCACTAGGTACCTCACAAGTCATTACCTTAACTGCAACAGATTCAGCTATCAGCACCTGTTGCCCCTGCCATTTCTGTCCCAACCACTTAACCATCATGCAGTTCATGAGGGTATGCCTGGTACTGTGTATGACAGGTTTGGGGTATGTATTCCTGACACAGGTCAGCCTGTGTTAGTCTAGTCTGACAACCACCAGCATGTGTGTCTGCTACCTCTAATGCATGTCTGGCCTCTCATGTTGGTAGTGCACATAGAGTCATAGTCCTGTACATGGGCAGCTGATAAAGGGCTGAACACAGCCCCTACCTGCACAGCCTTATGAACTATAATGCTAGATACATAACACAAATAGCACAGTGGTACAGTAGTGTGGCAGTGTCTGCCACTACTATTGAAGTGGGTGACAATTTCAGGGCTGTTAGGATTGCCAATGGTGAGTTCAGAGGCCCTTAACATGTTGAAGCCATCTGACACACACAGCCGCACACTGCTGCATGGGGACATGCATTGAAACACACATGCACATGGAGGTGACACTTATCAGAGTAGATGACCTACCCATCTATTAATGTACAATACAGTGTGATATGACCATTTACATGCACCCCATTGGCTTGGTGTTAGAAATTGTGGAACTGTGCTTGTACGGTGGATGACATCTGTATGGGTTGACACTAGATTGGCAATGGGGGAGTTCACAGGGTATAAGAGGCACACAAAATGTATAGTCATCGCATACACACACACACTAAAGACAACCACAGGGACTGTGCATACAGAAACCCATACACAGTTACGAATAGACATATTAGTAACCCTACATATCCACTTATATGTACTATACTGCTGCGTACACATGGCATGCTCCACATAGATTATATGCCTGGGACATAACACACAACCTCTTACAACAGGTAATCTTGCAAATGCCTTCATAGATGGTGGGATAACCCACCAGACTTAGCGATTGGTCTTATCTACTGCTCCTACAAACCTGCAAAACTCATAGATTGACAGACTTTGTATCAGCATGATGTGTCAGTCAGGTACGATGTCTGATGCTGGCATGTGTGTCACTATGGTAACTGTGACGTATTTGGCAATGATATCACAGTAATGCTCATTGTTAGGGGACACAGACAGTGTATAGGTTAAAAACATGTGGATATTCCATGTACATCTGTACAGATACAGATTATTGGTATGGGCTGTATAATGCTACATGCTGCATGTGAGGTAGATGATAATAACAGGCTCTTTAAAATAATATAATGGGTAGGGGGTTAACAGGCCTTAAAATGGTATAACTTACACATAACAACAGCCACAGGGGATATGATTGACACACGCTACTAGAGTTGTCAGTAATGAGATTAGAACCCCTTCCTATCTAATTATTTCTACTATAGTATTACGCTGTTATTGGACATGCCACTTAGCTTAGAGGGCTGACAAGTGTATACAGGTACATCTAAGGGGAATCACATCAGCAGGCCTTCCAAAGTAGGGCAATGGAATGTGTACTGGGTGGTATATGCTTCAAAATGGTATAACCCACACCCCAGAGGATATGATTCTCTCCCATACACACACACACAGGGATGATGTGATTCTCACACACACAGATAGTATCACAGTTGCCAGTATTGAGTTTAAAACCCCTACCTATCTAGTTATGTGTACTACATTATTGCACAGTTATTACATACGCCACAGAGCTTATAGGACTTAACAGTATGGCAAGGCATGTCTAAGGTGAATTACATTAAGAACTCTTGTAAAGTATGGCAATGTGGAATGTACTGGGTGGGAAGGGCATGGAAATACATTACCCTACAAACATACACACTTACAAACACCTTCACACACACAGACACACACACACACACACACACACACACACACACACACACACACACACACACACACACACACACACACACACACACACACACACACACACACACACACATTTCCCACAACTGAGTGTAGAACCCTTGTTTCTCTAGTTATCTGTACTAAATTGTTACTTAGTTATTACATGAGCCACAGAGCTTAATAGAGCTGAGTGCTGTCCAAAGGTACTTCTAAGGGGAATGACATCAGCAGGACTGCTAAAGTATGGCACTGAGAAGTGTTGTGGGTGGGAAAGTCCTCAAAATACTTCATCCTACAAACATACACACCTGTACACACACACACACACACACACACACACACACACACACACACACACACACACACACACACACACACAGACACACACACACACTTACATTTGCCAGGACTCAGATTAGAATCCCTACCTATCTAGTTATTTGTAAAACAGTGTTACGCAGTTATTGCTCATGCTACAGAGCTTATAGGGCTGACAGGTGTCCAATGGTACTTCTAATGTGAATGACAGCAGCAGATCTTGTGAAGTAGGGCAATGGGAAGTGTACTGAGTGGGAATGGCCTCCTAATACTTAAACCTACAGACACACACACACACACACACACACACACACACACACACACACACACACACACACACACAAAGGCAGGTGATGTGATATTAAAACCCCACCTCAATAATATTACACAATGGAGCTCGCCTTCATGCTGGCATGTGCGACTGATTATGACCGGAATGCCACTCTCTGCAGCAGGACATTACTGTATGCCATTCAGGGTATCTGTGTGTATGACTCACTGTGTCCCCTGTGTGTGTCTCTCTCTATCACTGTCTGTCTCTCTTTTCCCCATGTCTTTGTGTGTGTATGCTTGACATATTGTTATCTGTTGCCCATATATATATCTGTGTATCACATGCAACAGATACAGATATTTCACATATGAGCCACCTACAGCTAGCTGAGGGTAATCTTTTCTGATGGGTGTGTGCAGGGACAGTTAAGGTGTACATAGCTGTCTGCATGCAAAGTCATATATGCACAATACAGTTATATAGTCCGATGTGGGTTCCGACATGGCCTGTGATTCTCTAAATGTAGGAGTATGCCCAGTATGACCTTCTATAGTGAGAGTAGTGAGACTGGATTCCAGAGATAGTTGTACTGCAGTCCGGGGTTTTGTGTGCTACAGCCATACCTCTCAAAAGTAAACAAGACTTTCCTAGAGGTACTGGGTTTGTTTTAGCAAAGATGTTCTGACATATCTGAAGTCTGACACTAGAATGTATTGTGTCATTACCTAGTGACAGACATCCTCATATCATCACCTTGCTTTACCAGAGGAATGCAAGATGTATGATGCAAAGACCATTATTATGGGCCAGACTATCTACATTCTTGCCCAAAAATGCCAATTGAGAGGTGTGGCTACAGCCAGTTGACTGATGAAGCTGTGTAAACATTCCAGCAACTTGGTAATATACTGGCTGGGGATCTCCTGCTTGTGTGTTATTCTTTGTACCTCCAAAGTCATAACCTGGTGTGGCCATACCTCTCAACTGTACATTTTTTGGCAGATTGCCCAGGTGTTTGTCAAGGAGTTTCGTCCAGTCTACATAAACTTGTGTTTTTATGTCAAGTTAGTTGCATATAATTGAAGACTGACATTACAAAATAATGACAGACATTAGTGTTTCAGACTTCATAACCTTCAGACAAGTCCTGCTAATGCAAAACCCCTTATTTTACCAACTTTCTGAGTATGTAAGGGTAATGTTTACAATACATGCCTATCATTGGGCCTTTGTCCTACTTTTCTTTATGACCTTGTCCAGATGTCTTGCTGTCAGAGGTTGAGAGGTATTGGTGTGGGTACAGAGTGCATTCTACTGTGTGGAAATGTCCATTATATGTGTAATATATTCCACATAGCACTGTGACTTCCAGGTATGTCAGTGGCAGAGCAGTATAGGGTAATGTGGTGAACCACTGACAAACAGTTGTGTATAGGTTGATAGGTTGCTATGACTTAGTTGGGTATTTGACCCTGAAGCCCTTATAACCCACACAGACAAGAGTGTAGCCCATGTTACAGCATGTCAGCACACAAAGCCCCTGTCCAGCAGGGACACTGGTGGGATCACAGGACTGTATTTTGTGTTTCCCGTGCTCTTATACAGGGAGATCATTGCTAGGGTTATTGAGGCACTTGTCTTGCTGTTGACAGGGAGTGTATTCCACAGATGGGGGAGTGTGTGATACACATATCTGTCACACCAACAAGCTGTACTAATATCACAGCCCAGGTTGATGCTGTGCCTACAGGTTGATGGAGTGGGCCTTGAGTTCCAGATGTGCAACAGTCCCATCACGGCAGAGTCTGTTTTGCTTTGTATGCCAGACAGGGGTCACCTCAGCCAAGTCTGTATGAAACAGGGTAGAGGGAGAGTGCTGTTAGCCTATCTGGGTTAAGTAGGTATTTGGGGTTTGGGGTAAGGCCTTAGTGTTTGCAAGACCATTGTGTGTGGAGTCTACATGTTCTGTGGTGTGTAGGTTTGTAGAGTTCTCATGTGATTTTGCATTTGAGGTGTCTGTTGTTCAGGTTTTTGTTTTGTTGCAGATCTCCACTTACATGGGTGTGTGTTGTGTATTTGCAGGTGATGTTTACTGACTCCTTACACTGCATGTCACCTATGTTACTGCACAATTTGTTCTTGTGTGCACATTCTCCATTTGTCTGGCCAGTGGTTCCCCTTCCCCTTATGTGTGTGTCTTTGTCCTTCTGTAGTCTAGTCACAGGCTTTTGCCACAGTGGCTGCTGTTATGTATTTGTAATTCTGATGTGGGCAGGGTACATACCGTTCCATCACACACAAGGTTGTGGACTTCACATCTATGAGTGTACCTATTTAGCAGGTTGTCCATCATTGCACCACTCCATTTACTGTGGTCCTTAGACAGTTTGTGTTGCTATATGTTATTATGAGGCTACATGTGGGCCTACCTGTCATACCATCACAGAATGACATCTGGGCAGGCCCAAATATGACAGTCAGACAAAGGTCCACACATGAGGACAGGGTATTAATAATGTTCTGCAAACATAGATAGTTGGGAGATCGGTTTGGTAATTGCTTGTTTGCTCTTATGGGTATGACATCTGCTTCCCTACTGTATGCCATTGCTGTTTCAACATAACCCTTTCTTGTTTTGCAAATAGATTGCAGGCAAATGCAATGTTAGGACAAGCAGAACAGATATACAAGGCATACTTGTGCTCCTTCTGTGAGAACCTGTGTCATTCCAGGTGTATGGCTGTTGGCTGGTGGCATGTTGTCAGTGCTGACACAGAAAGGTGGCAGCCTTTTATAAATTGTCAGTACACTGGCCTTCAGGTACCTGGTGTCCTTCTATACACCATACCGCTCAACTTCTGAGAGCCAGACATCTGGACAAAGCCATAAGTAATTGGAGGACAGAGGCCTAAATATAGGGACCATTTTTAAGTAATGGCCTCACAAACCTAGAAAGGTGATTCAGTAACAGGTTTTGCATTAGCATGCATGTGTCTATAGGGTATGAAGTCTGACACTACAATCTGTCATTATTTTCTGACCATAGTCTTAAGTGATTTGCCAATGAATTGCTAGACAACCACTATTTCATGATATAAAGACCAAAATATGCAAAGCTCTGGACTTTCTGCAATAGGTCTGTACAGTTAAGAGATATGGTAGGCACTGTCTAGGTTTCTCCAAGCTGTGTACTTTGCATATGTGTGCCCCCTGCCCATGACCTGTACAGCTTTCCTACATTAACAGATATTGACATCTAGACAGTGTGTACAACTCCTACCGTAGGTGTAGCTGACATGCAGAATAGGTGGCACTGCAGTTCGTGGAACATGGCCCTATCAACCACAGTACTATACATAGGCCACTATGACACAACAGCCAGGAGTAAGTGCTGGCCACATCCTGACAGTACTAACCACACATATACATAGCTCATTGACCCCTGCATATTGTGGACATGAAACAAGTTATCATGTTGATTGGGACAGCCCTGGCAATGTGTGTTCTGCAGCTATTTCCCTACAAACATACATGTTACTGCATTTCTATGACAATATTGGGGGGGGGGGCACACCTGTCAACTGTACACATTTGCACAGACTGTGCTGATATTTGCTTTACATTTTGGTTCCATTTAGCATAGTATTGTGCTCTGTCTTGGAGACCAGTGGCATATCAGTTAAGACCACAGGTCAGAATGCAATGCATACATTTGAGTTTCAGACTTCTTACCCTTCAGAGCCTTACTGCAACTGCAAGACCTGCTGTCCTATCACTGTATAGGTCTGTTGGGGGGTATTTCATCATTGTCGCCATTTGTGGGCCTTTGCCAGACATTTCTTTATGGTTTTCTACAGCTGACCTGCTGGGTGTGGCTGATTGGTGAGTATGGGTCTCCCACACTGACATACATGCCTGTGATCTATGACCCCCACCCCCAGTTAGTTGCCCCCCCCACATATAGTACAGTGGGATATTTCACCTAAGGTACTACTACATAGTGTGGGGAAGCCAGTATTGGGCAAATATTTCTTAGTGTTCCACATAGCTGTCAGTTGCCTGGTGCTATTCCAGTAGGCCACTCCATTCCCTTGCATGCATGCAATGATACCATAGATATGCTACCAGAACATACTACTCCATTCATTTGTTGCTAAGAAGACTGACATACCTTGTGCCTGTGGCAGTTGTGAGGATGGTGGTTGAGGGCTGTCTATGTTGGATGCACACAGTACACTGCCTATACATGGTAAGGTACAGGTAGTGTGATGTGTGTGGCATCCATTTTTCTGTGCATGTGAGTCAGTGAGAGGTGTCAGTCCCTGGGCCCTTACACTGTTCATGTGTGTGTTATGCATTGTCTCTTTGCCAAGGCCAGGGCATACTGGGCATGCCTCCATCTGCCTACATGAGCTGGCACAAGGTGTTCCTCTTCTGAGTCCCTCTGTGCCTGTGGGGACCTTGGCAAGAGTGGGGGGCTGTGTGGCACTTCCCCGTGCTGTTCCTGGTGCAGCTGTTTCTGCAGGATCATATTGTGTAGCATGGCACATACTAAGAACATGTGTGCACATTTGGTTGGAGAGTACTGCAGGACCCCACCAGATATGTTAAGGCAGCAGAACCATGACTTGAGCATCCCAAACACACACTCTATAATGATCCTAGTTTGTGTGTGTGCCTCATTATGGAGTTCTTGAGAGGGTGTGTATGCATTTCTGATGGGTGTCATCATCCACAGCTCCAGTGCATAGCCAGCATCCCCCACCAGATGGCCATGTGGGATGTCCTCCCTGGCAAATCCCTGGTACAGCTGTGAGAAATGCCAGGATGTGGGAGTCGTGATTGCTTCCAAGGCTGCCAGAGCACACATTAATGATAATGCCCTGGGCATTGCACATGACCTGGCAGTTGAAGGAGTGAAAGTGCTTGTGGTTTACGTAGACCTTACCATGTTCACTGGGTGGTGCTTTGATGTGAAAGTGCATGCAGTCTATGGCACCCAGTACCTCCAGGTAGTCTGCTACATGGTGGAAGAGGAGCATATTACTGGTCCTCTCATCATGAGTGCTGGGGATGTAAATGTGCTCACCGGCATGTGGTAGCATGGCATCCAGGAACTGCTGGAGTATCCTGGATGCAGATGCCTGTGATACCCCCATGATGTCCCCAGTAGGTCTTTGGAAAGTACCTGTAGCTAATATTTGTAAGGCTACAGGTACCTTGGTATCCACTGGGATAGGTTCCCCTCTGTTGGCTTTGGGTCTGAGGTAAAGCTGGCACAGCTTGATGAGTTCCTGAAGTATGTCCTTGTCCACCCTATAGTGATCTAGTATCTCCAGTTCATGTAGCCCCTGGTAGGTTACCCTGGGTCTGAACACTCTTCTCCTACTCCTCAGTCTGGGGCAGTTATCAGCATTATCCTCCTCACCGCTCTCAGCCTTTAGCACATACAGATGTATCAAAGTGGCAGCAGCCCTTACATTTTGTCAGTTAAAATTCCTCCAAGTGTGTACACCAATGGTGCAGAGTTTTTTAGGAAAAAAATAGATTGAGAGGTGTTTGCATAGTTTATACTGTTGTGCTGCAGACGCTGCCTGTATGATTGGCTGTCTATGATACATTCCACCTGCCAGCTATATTATTTGTACTTAATTGCTTTTATTCTGCTATTTCCCTTTTTCCCCTCCCCTTTCCACCCCTTTCTAAGCCTTGCAGCATGCCATGAAACCCACTACCCAAATGTAAACAGTTCTGCTATTTCCATTTTTCTTAAGAGACGGTGCACACCGAGCAAATCTGTTTAGCTAAAGTAAACACTTTTAAGGAGAAATGGCCCTCCCTTGGACACAAACACACTCCTCATTTCATGGAATAAGAAAATACAGCCTCATACACACCCCTTACTTACCTTTGCTTATCTAAGCTCAAATGAAAGCTGTGGAGCTCCAATGTGCTTACACCAAGCATAACACACACCCCCTTTTCATGTTAGCTGCTTTTCCTGCTTACACCACTACCTTATAGCTCGTAAATGGTTAGGTGCATCCAGACAATGTTCTCCCATTTTGCTATTCAGTAAATTTTTCTCATTTGCATACCACTACACTAGAGCCTTTCGCCTTAGCAACCAGGGTTACCGCTTATTGTTTTGATTCTGCATGCTACCCACTATAATGGCAAAATGCAGATTTTGCTTAAAATTGTCTTCAGATATTTTTCTATTTTCTGCATGATCTCTTTTGCATGCCACTGCGCTATGCTTAAATGTCTGAAATTGGCCAAAAAAACCCTTTTATTTTCACATTTGCAACTGTTTTCCATACTAATGGCCATACTTTTGACCATTGGCATGCCTAATAGTCATAATACATGCTTTACTTTGAGCTGTCATGCTCCCGTTTTGGTTTTTGTAAAAATGTATGTGGTTAGTAACCAAATACATTTCTCCAATGGACACTGTTTTGGCACGGATGCTTTTCTGTTTACTGATTCTCTAATTCACCTCATTTGCATGGTTTTCACCAGCAAATGAGTTAATTAGCATTATCCATTGGTATCCATGCCAGAATAGTGCTTGCAGGCTTGTGCACACCCCCAGCCTTGTTTACTGTATAGCTCGGTGGCCATATTCCGTGCAGGGGCTGCTACACTATTCTCGCATGGGAAAAATGCTTTATTGAATCCCGGGGACTGTTTTACCACTGAAGCAACTAATTTATTCTAGAAATAGTTTCAGAGATAGAAAATCCAAAATTACTTGTGAAAGCCACGCTCACCTCAGAATCTGGATCAAAATTATGTGGAGATAAATCATAATCTGTGTTTTCACAATTGTTTTGAGGTTCATATTCTTGAATCTCTTTAGAAAAATGAATAATCCTTTTTTTTTTACTAGAAACAGCCATACAGGAAGAGACAACAGCCTGCACTAAACCCTGAGATAAGCCCAATGCATTACTTGTCTTCAGGATAACTGAGACAGCAAAGGACATATGTTTAAGTTTTTGCTTCTTTTTGACAGGTAATTCAAAGAAACAGACCCACTTTAAGCAGCAAAATCCTCTAGATTGATGAGTGTTGCTTTTTGGCTAAACAGAGTGACATTTCTGGTCACTCTCCCAGAACTGACAACATTAGCTCTCCCTACCCTTCCAAGGGAACTTCAACAGCTTGCAGAGGATGAATCTAGCATCCAGTCCATGTTGGCTATAGGGACTACACCAACAGCACCAAATGAAAAAAACAAGTGATTCGAGTAATCAGCTTTGGCCATAGCAGATTTACTCACCTGAGACTGATGCATTTTACCATCCTGCGGTGGTCAAAAAGGCTTTTTGACAATCTTTTTGGTTTTGTGGAAGGAGAATGTTCATTTGAGGAACCAGTAGCTTGTTCTATGGTTATGATGAAAAAAGGTTCTTAATTCCTAGGGAAGCCTTACAGCAATAGTTGGTTAAACAGGAAAGTTGTAAAAAAGTAAGATTTTCTTCATTAAAGCACAGTAAAAACACTTTCGGCACTTACCCTAGCCCCAAAAAGTAAAATAACACAGTCTTTAACACAGACAAAAAAACTCATTTCATACAAGTTTTCATTAATTAAAGGAATACTGAAGAACCCTGCAAACTCATACCCCAGGATTCAATAAATTCCATGCAGGAATACTGTCCATTTCGCCTGAGCTTTAGCAGCAGCACACCTTGCATATTCATGAAGGCACACTACTGCTAAGGCTGAATGGACACGAACATTACTGAGTGCAAGGGACATGTTTAAGTAGCGCACACACATTTAGCATGCTCCCTGCACTCAGAAAGTGCCATATGGCACTTTTTGAAAGCTTTACAGTGTCCACGGACACTGAAATCAACTAAAAATAGTAAAACAGTGTCCCCAGACACTGAAATAGATGGGGGGGTCAATAAATTAATGCAGGGGGTGTGTGACAGGTTCTGTCACACAAACCCTGCATTGTCAAAATGACATACAGCACTTTACAAGTGCTTGTAGTGTCTACAGACACTGAAGGCAGATATCCCACACCCCCCTGCATTTCAAAAAACAGACGGCCATACCCTTCAACTGCACAGGTATTCATAGAATGCCCAGATGCCTGCCTCACATACCTCTAAACCTCCTAGAGCAAGAAATCGGTACAAAGCCATAAATAATGGGGGGACAAGGTGTTAGAAAAATATGTATTAATGTGTGTATTAGTAATATGCTTAGTGCATTCAGAGCCTAAAATAGTTAACACATTTATTCTGTTTCATACTGCATAAATCTGTACAAACTGCAGTTGCTTTCTGACCTTGTACTGTCAGCTAACTCTTGCTTGTGCCTTGGAAATTTACTGAGAAGCAGATGATTTCTGCTTGTGTTAGGAAAATAATGAATAGAACAATACTGCTTATATGAAACTCAGACAAGAAGTTCTGCTGTGCCATGAGAACATACACAGCTGCAAAAGTAATAGATAATTAGGACAAAGCCTGCTTGAAAATATGAACTGCAATCAGCATTTGCTTGTATCTGTATTATAAAAGTACTTTGAAAAGTAACAGTGTACAATAGACGCTTGTAAACGGATTAATAGTCACCAAGGCCAGGTTGTTTTTCTAAAAAGTTTCTCACAAATCTGGTAATGTCAGCAGAAAATCTGAAGTAACACCTGCTGTAGTGCAATGCTTAAAGTTGTGTTTGATTACGTCAGCTTAGAAGGCCATGTCTTGTAAAACAGTATAAGAATGAACTTATTTCCTGTTAGTAGTTAGACAAATCCTTGTATTTGCATGTTTTTGTCTCCTTGCTGCAAGTAAATTAAAGTGCCTTAACTGAACCTTACATGTATTGGTCTTTGAAGTTTTTCCCTTTGACAGATTGGTCCTTTGGACCGGAAATCTTCACTTCGCCTTGGATCAGACAGGCCAGGTGGCTTGAAACCGTAAGGGGAAGAAACCACATCGGTTCTTCTTATTTGAAAAGTCCTCCGACTGAATTGTCGTACAAAAGAGGCCAGACACTTTCTGATCTGCGACTGAAGGACGGGTTTACTCGAACCAGGTGATCAATCACGAAGGCTCAGATAAGGTGAATCTACCTTCTTTTTCTGTTTTAGATCAGGAATTAGATTTGTATTTACTCTGTTAGAGACTGGTTATAAGTCAGGGACAGAAAAATTACTGTCTTGTCATAGATGAGGGAAACAGAGCAGGTAGGCAGTCATTCTGAAGAGACTATAAAAATATCCGTGGTACCACGTAAAAATAAGGAGTTATGTAACGATTAAAAGGGTAGAATAAAATGGGTAATAATTGTACAAAAAGGTCCCAAAATCCGCCATTAACCGAAGACACAAAATACATGCTGTCACAGTGTGCTGATAATATTAAATATTACTCAAAATGGGTTAATAAATATGAATTTGATGGTAAACTAGGGAAATCCTCGCTTGTCAAACTTGTCAAACAGCTTAAAACCGATTCTAGAGGTCGGGTAAAGAAGCAACGTCAATTAGGAATTCCTCAGGCACACAGGTGGATTGAGGAAGTAAACCGAAGGGAACAAAAGAGTAATAATTCAAAAGCAATGTTTTTAGATAAAGAGGATAATAACTTAGTAATAGCATCAGCCCCTCCGCCTCCCTTACCAGAATATGAGGCAAGTGAACAAGTTAGTCCACCCCTGTGATATCCTGCTATCACTGTAAGCAGAGACACTACAAAAGCAACACCGTTTGTTAGAGATCCCGTCGAGACCAGGTCTCGAACACGGGCAGGAAACTCAAAAGGGGACATTGAGTTATATCAAATGGGTAGAAATTCACGATATATGAGTGAAGAAGAAATATGCCCACTTATAGAAGTGCCTAATCCTCAGGCAGGGCAAGAAGGTCAGGACCCAACTATTCTAGTGTATAGATCCTGGACTCCGGAAGACATCCGGAAAGCCACTGAGGGAATTCCCCATCCAAAAGTTAATTTTAGAAAGTTCTTAGAAGATTTGCAAGGAATGAGGCTGAGTTATAATTTAAACAGAGAAGAGGTAGAAAAAGTAGTCAGACAAATTGTGGGACCAGATTGGCACATGATTAGTGGCGACTGGAATCCCCATGATATTGCGCTCAGGCCCCTCCCACATAGTAGCGCAGAGTTAGACAACAGAGTGAAAGGTCTTACAGACCGAATCTCTGAGAAATGGAAGCCTAGGGCAGACTGGACTTGCATTAATCAATGCATCCAACAAGAAGGTGAGACTGTTGACATATACTATGCCAGACTGTTAGAATGTTTTAATAACCATTGTGGAATGCAGGTTCCTGAAGACCAGACACATGATTACCCATATGAGCAGCAGTTAGAGAATGCATTTTTGAAAGGCAGTATTGCACCCATAAGCAGTTTTATTACAAAACACATGGTAGATCATCGTACAAGCAGATTACAGTCATTGCTTGAATATGCTAGGCATGCTGAAAGGCATTTTAATAGCAAAAAGAAAAAGAAAGCCCAAGTATTTTCTGTAGAAGACGGAGCAGAAGTTTATGTAGTACAGTCCAGGAAGAAGGGCAAGAGAAATGCCCAGGGAAACAAACAATCTGATCAACGATCAGAAGACTTTGAAGGGTGAAAGAAAAGGGGTGAATGTTTTAAATGCGGTAGGAAAGGACACTTGGCAAGGGATTGCAAGAAAAACAAGAAGGCAACCACGGAAGATAAGGAGGGTGAGGGCTGACTATATGGTAGTCAGGAATCACTAGAAGGGGCTAGCAGAGAAAGGACAAATGAGTATGTGATAGAGGGAGTAGAGAATGTGACAGAAGACATAGAGGAAGTGCAAGAAGTCACGGATAGTGAAGAAAATGAAATATTGGATTTGGCTTTATTGAGCTTAGAGCTCTACTTAGCAGACACAAAACCAGAAGTCACACTCCTGGTAGAAGGGAGGGAAGTCACATTTTTGTGTGACTCAGGGGCCATTTGGAATGTACCTTACCCGACACCTGCAGCAGTTGAAAGACCCCAAAAGTTCCTCACCAAAAGGATAAAGGGGCTCAAACATATGTCATACGATGCCCGACTGAAGAAACTCCAGCTCTATTCAGTCGCATACCGTCTGCTCAGAGGTGATCTGTGCCTGACATACAAGGCCATGTCTAACCCGGAATTAATGGACATGCTCCACCTCAAAAAATCCAAATCCACCAGAGCCACGAGAGCAAGAGACTTAAACCTCAACACGGATATAAATAGGACGTGCTGGAGGGACAGATTCATCACCCAGAGACTCCCTACACTATGGAACAGAATCCCAGTCCATGTGAGGCAGAGCCCCTCACTGACTCTGTTCAAGAGAAATCTTGACGAGTGGATGGGAGATCGTAGGTTTACCCCGGGAATCATCTCTGTATCACTGCTGGACAGAGGCACAGCAAACTAATGGGCATAGTATTCTCATCCTAAGGGGTGGTGAAAGCCACATACACTCTGGCTAGATTTATAAATGCCCTAGGGCAGATAGCCTAGTATGAACCTATGAACCTATGAACCTATGATACATCCCTCCAAACTGCCAGAGAACTCAGAGTCACCTGATTACATATTAGTGAAAGCAGCTAATGGACAGCTGTATCGGGAGCCCCTCTCCCATAATATTGTGATAACTGATCCTGTTTCAGGATTGACCCAGAAAAGCAAAATTGTTGTTTCTGCAAAATGCCCAGTAAACCTCTTGGGCAGAGACCTTATGCAGCTATTTGGTATAGCAGTAGTTCCAACCATGCAGGGTATGGAAGCACAGTGGCAAATTGATACCTTTGCAGTGCAATCAGAGGGTAAAACATATTATTGGTACAGCCAGGACTTGGTTACGACTGGTCCAGGGGCGGTGACCGAGGAGTTGATGAACGTAGCCATCAGCAAGTTCCCCTCCCTTGACATTGATAAACCCCATTTGTTGCACTGTACTCTGTATTATTTATTGTAACACACCAGGACCGGATAAGGAATATGAGCAAGAATTGTTTAGAAACCGTGCAAACAGATTGATATTATGTAATCTGTACTGGGACACAGAAGGGAGCAGTGTAGCCAGCTGTTCATTGCCCCAGGAGTTCTTTGCACTTTATAAATCTAATCGATTACCACATGTTAGCTTAACTAAGGACAAAAATGAAAAATAGGTAGACTTTGGAGAAAAAGTCACGAGATGGGAGAAACAGACAGAGCTGGAACTATCGGAACAGGGAATACAAATGCAGAAGTTGAATTGGATAACTCAGACCTGCCCAGCTGTACACTTGCAGTCTAGCAAAGACAGCTGATTAGCACTCCTATTGAAGGAGGAAGAGAATGCCTTACAGAATATACCAGAAACTCTCTGATCAATAGGAAAATCAGATGCAGGACTTATTCATACAGCGGGACCAGTTACTATTACGCCAAAGTCAGCATTTAGACCACAAAAAAGACAGTATCCCTTAAGGAAAGATGCAGAGGTAGGAATCAAACCTATTATAGCAGCTTTGCTTAAGGAAGGGGTGCTGGTGGAATCTCCTGATTCACCATCTAACACACCCTTATTTCCTGTTAAGAAAGCAAATGGGGAGTGGCGTATGGTCCAAGATTTACAAGCTGTAAATGATGCAGTAATACCAAGGTCACCTACGGTGCCAGATCCACACACCCTGTTGAATGATTTAAAACCTCAACAGAAATATTTTTCTGTGGTAGATATTAGCAATGCGTTCTTTTCAATACCAATACACCCTGACAGCCAGTATTGGTTTGCATTCACATTTCAGGGGAAAAGGTACACATATACGCGACTACCACAGGGGTATTGGGAAAGTCCAACAATATTCTCACAAGAAATGGCAAGCAACTTGGCGGGATTTACCCCACCAAGAGGTAGTCAGATTTTGCTTTATGTTGATGATATCCTGCTGGCAGCCCCCACCCAGCAAGATTGTAAAGAAGATACCATAGCGCTATTACAATTTTTAGCCACTGAAGGACATAAAGTAAACAAAAATAAACTGCAGCTTTGGAAAAAACAAGTCAAATACCTAGGATATGTAATATCCAAGGAGGGTAGGACATTAGATGAGGACAGAAAAATAGCGATTTTGCAAGCACCAAAACCCACTACCAAGAAGGAAATGATTTCCTTCCTGGGTACCACTAATTTTTGTCGGAGCTGGATTCCAAACTATGCCTTGTAATCTGCACCGCCGAATAACCTGATTTATAAAAAGCCTATGGCAGCACAGGATTTGTTACAATGGATACCAGAAGCAGAATCTGCTTTCTGCAAACTGAAACAGTTAATAGCGTCCTCATTAGTTTTGGGATTACCAAACTATCATAAACATTTTTTCTAAACTGTAGATTGTAAGCAAGGTTATATGACATCAGTGTTAAGACAGCAGCATGGGGACAAGCAACGCCCTATTGCTTATTCTTCTTCACAACTGGACCCAGTGGCACAGTCTCTACCTCACTGTGTACAAGCAGTAGTTGCAGCTGCAATGGCAGTACAGGCTTCAGCCTCAGTAGTGTAGTTCCACCCTCTCACATTGAGAGTGCCTCAAGCAGTCGCGATTATTTTACTGCAAGAGAAGGTAGCATATCTTTCCCCTGCTAGGCATCTTTCCTGTATGACTATATTGTTGAGCCAACCTCACATGATAATTGAACATTGTACGACTTTGAACCCTTCTACCTTGCTCCCAACCCCTGCAGATGGCACACCACACAGCTGCCTGCAGGTGATTGAGCAAAAGACACTACCTAGAAAAGATCTTACGGATGTTCCCTTGGATGGTGCTGAGGTGACACATTACATGGATGGCTCATGCCAAAGGGGTCCTGCAGGACAGAGCCTAGTAGGATATGCAGTAGTTTCTGACACAGACATTATAGAAGCAAAATCTTTACCACACAGTTTATCTGCCCAGGCAGCAGAATTGATTGCCTTGACACGGGCATGTACCTTAGCAAAGGGTAAATGTGTAAACATTTTTCTGACAGCCAGTACGCTTTTTCTACTGTACATGTTTTTGCACAACAGTGGAAAAATCGAGGAATGATAACATCTACTGGCAAACTGATTAATCATGCACAGTTTATTTTAGATCTTTTAGAATCTATTCAGTTACCTCAGAAAGTAGCTATTTGTAAATGCACAGCTCATACCAAGCAACAGGACAGGATTTCAAAAGGTAATGTAAGAGCTGATACAGCTGCAAAACAGGCAGCTTCAGAAGCATTTCTTTTGAATGAGGAATTACAACCCTCTGAGATTTTAGACTTAGAAATGTTAAAAACAATGCAGACACTTACTACGAAAGTTGAAAAACAAAGATGGGTAAAACGAGGAGCAATTCTTGAAAAGGGGCTGTACATCTCTAAAGAAAGGAAACCGATATTGCCATCTAATTTGTTTAGATATGCAGCTTTGTTGAGCCATGGCAGAGCCATGTCTCAACAGGGGGGATGGTACAGCTGGTGAACCGAGTGTTCACGACATATGGCTTCTCAAATTACTCTAAAAAATTCTGCGCAGTATGCCACGTTTGTAATAAACATCATGCACAAGGGGTGTTAAAGCCCAAGCAAGGGAGTTTCCCTACACCACTGTATCCATTTCATACTATTTGTATGGATTTCATAGAGTTGAATAAATGTGAAAATAAGAAGTATTGTCTTGTCATAGTAGATATGTTTTCCAGATGGGTGGAAGTCTTTCCGACTAAAAATCCAGATGCTACAACATTGGCCAAAGTCCTTGTAAAAGAAATCATCCCTAGAGTCGGCATTCCGGAAAGGATCTACAGTGACAATGGCACGCACTTCGTGAATCAGACCATACAACAGCTAAGTAGATTTTTTTGGTATTTCTTTAAAGAATCATTGTGCGTATCACCTGCAATCAGCACAACTAGAGAGGCATAATGGGATTTTAAAGAGTAAGCTAAGAAAGTTAATATCAGAAACACAGAGAAATTGGGTGTACTGTCTGCCCCTGGCACTGTTGAGCATGAGAACTGTTCCGAATGCAAAAGGATTGACTCCTTTTGAAAAGCTCTTTGGAAGGGCTTACTATATACCTCAGTGGAAATCTCTCATGCCTGCAGACCAGGAAGCTGACAGTACATTAGCAGAGTATATGTGTAAGTTATTAAATTCTAAACATCTGTTGCAGTTAAATTCTGTTTCAGATAAAGAACGAACCAGACCGTCAGAAGTGGCAGTGCCCCCTGGAACTTGGATCTGGCTGAAGGTAGTCAAGAGAAAGAACTGGACATGTCCAAAGTGGGAAGGTCCATATCAAGTGCTTTTGTCAACACCCAGTGCAGTCAAGATAGCGGAACATGCCTCTTGGATCCACCTGATGCACTGTAAACTAGTTAAAAATTTTGAACTGGACAAACATCTTGTTACATGCCAAGAATAAAAATGATAGAGTCCTGAAGAAACAGGAATGCAGAACAACCCTTTCCTCAGAAGTATTGCATAATCATCCTGTTAACTGTATTTGTGACAATAATCTTTTTGCTGTGGCCTTTCCTTTTCCCAGCCACACAGACTGAACTGAGTAAACACGAAGAGTTACTCATAAACTGGCATCCAAACTTTAACACTTACCAGGCAATTAAATATGTGTATGCTGAGACTTTCAATGTTTCAAATTGCTGGATTTGCACAGCTTTGCCAACAGCATACGGGGGGTGGGGGGTTATTAATGACTACGGTCCCCCTAGGGGTCAATGAGACCTAGGAAAACTTGATTTATGATACCTCAACCATTACAGCACAAGATAAAATAGCATTGCACTTGTCTGTTCCACAAAAAGGAACTGTGTGTTTTTATAAAAATTATACTGTTAAGGTGGGTTGGAGCAATTGCAATGTGACTGTTCCTTATAGATGTTATACTAAAGGAAACAAAGTAGATCTTTATTGTAATACAAACTATGATTCATTTCTTGGATTGATTCATAAAACACTTGATGAAGTAAAACATAATTCTGTTCTTTATAAACAGCTGTCTATAATTGATAGAAAAATGTTTCATGCAGGGCGAGTGTATATTCATAGCAAGGTTACTACTAAAGTAGAGGACTGTTATTTTGTGTGTGGCAGAAAGGCATACAAATGGTTACCTGAGAATTGGTCTGGCAGTTGTTTTTTGGGTTACCTGGTTCCAGCCATACAACACACTGCAGTTTTGCCTCATGGGAAAATTCAAAATGTCCGAGAAGTCATCAAGAAACCTGTAAATCCAGTGGGACAAATCGATGCGCATTGGAAAGACCATCATTCCCTAGGCAAAGGGCTGACACATATGGACCTGAGTGATAGCGTTATATCGTTGGAAGGCATATTACCAGCATATGGAGCAGTGAAATCGATTTGAGAGCTGTGAAAACTGTCAAAACTTCTCGAAGTAATGAGCAACGCAACATTTTCTGCTCTTGAATTGGTGACTGATGAACTGAATGCTATGAGAACTGTAGTGCTCCAAAACCGCATGGCTCTTGACTTCACCCTAGCAGCGAGAGGTGGTAGGTGCGCTTTAATCCAAGAAGAATGCTGTTCATATATTCCTGACTATAAATACGAGATAGACAATCATCTTGAGGTAAATCCAGGCAACACAAAATGCACTCCAACACAGGTGTTTAGCGCTTTCATCCACTTAATTTAATTGTGAACTTCTTCAGAAAAAACAGATGCACCCACCCAAGTTCCCTTAAATACTTGTAGAAAGGAAATGACATCACAATAACATGTTCCATATTGTAAAATCAAATACATTTCTGTCTATAAAAATATATGTAAATATAATACACATTATAATGTATACTGTATATTATATATATTATAAAACATCTTCACTTAAAAAATTATTTGATTTTTCAAAAAACATATATATATATATTCTTGTATTTATACATAAGCTTACTATTCCTTAAGTAGTAAAAAAATCATAAATCATAACATAAAATGTATATATCATCCTATATTCTATGATTATTTAACTAAATGACTCATAAAATGTAAACTAAAATATAGGTAACATATTTATCTATTAGACAAAAAACATTTCAAATTAATGGATTTATTTAAACCCGGTAACCTATCTGCAGCTAAACAAAGCTGCCATAATGTTTCTTTCCCAAGGACAATGTAAGACACAAACAGACTTACAGGTGGTACAATATGACCCAATACAAAGGAAAGGGGAAATGGAAAGGAAAGAATCAGAACCACTGGAAACACTGAAGTCAAAATTTATTTTATTATATATTTTTATAGACAGAAATTTATTTGATTTTACAATATGGAACATGTTATTGTGATGTCATTTCCTTTTTACAAGTATTTAAGGGAACTTGGGTGGGTGCGTCTGTTTTTTCTGAAGAAGTTCACAATTAAATTAAGTGGATGGAAGGGCTAAATATCTGTGTTGGAGTGCATTTTGTGTTGCCTGGATTTGCTTCTGAGTTTTTTTGTTTTTTACATTTTTGAGTTTCTAGTTCGTTTATTTGTTAAAGTATTTTTTGGGAGTTTATCTTTGGCTACAGAAGGTACGAGCCAAGCAGGTTCAACAAGTCAAGTAAGTTTATTAAACTTGTCTTTCTACCCGGTTCCAGAAAGTGGGGTTAGTCAGAATTCTCCTCTCCAGCTCAACCAGGATGAATTCATTGCCACTATTGTTAAAATGGTTAAAGAGAGCATGATTCATTCACCTCTGTTGGATTGTACACTGAGAGGAAGTGAAATCAGGTCAGACAAAGTTCCAGAGTCAATGCGTATTACGACAGGAAATGACACGATAGAAAAAGGAAGCAGTTGCAATGGAGCAGTTAAGCAGGTTGCTGGCAGATCATCAAATGCCAAAGAATCCAACGTTTGGGACTATATTTGTAAATCCTCAGAGAATCCATTTTCGGCAATACAAACGAGTAATTTGGACAGCACAACAAGTAAGTGCAATACAGAAAATAGTCATATGGATGGCGTTTATTGTACAAAATCTATATTTGAACTTGAGAAACTTGTATTGAGGCACGTTACCCTAGAACTAGAAGTTATGTACTTAGAGGAGTGCATAAATAGGAAATTAGTACCACAGGGCTTATGGACAGCCAAGTTTCCTAATTGTGTCATAGTAGTTGATGACTTATGTGAATTGTTAATAGAGTTGTATAACAACACGGGCATCACCATGATGGGTTTGTTAAATGCCCATTATCAGAAAGAGCTAATAACACTGAAAGAAAACAACAAAGAACTTGACAGAAAGATTAAAAACTATGGCTGTTTTTTGGATCATGTAGTACTTTACAACAATATTGAGGTGAAGGCTAATAAACATCGGGCTACAATAGTGGCTAGGAAACAGTCAAAATTGAGAAGAGACATTTTGGCTTATGCGAACAAACAAGCTTACATTACCCAAGACAGGGTGATGAATGAACAAGGAACTGAAGTAAATTCCAACAGTTCCAACATCAATGCTGTATCCGATAAAGATGTACTTACACATGGTCAAGAGACAGTTGGTTCTCAGTTGGGAGAAAACAACAAGTTTAAAGATAATACTGGTGAGGGCAAAGTGAATGGTACTGGAGGTGAGATAATATCTGGAAGGGAATATTCCAATAAAGATGGTTCGAACAATAGTCCAGGGAATTATGCTCAAGCAGTTGTTTGTGGTAATAAATCAAGTAATCCAGTTCCTTTTCCCAAGGACAATGTAAGACACAAACAGACTTACAGGTGGTACAATACCACCCAATACAAAGGAAAGGGGAAAGGGAAAGGGAAGAATCAGAACCACTGGAAACACTGAAGTCAAATGATGTGTGTGTTATTCCAACTTCCACAAGGACGATAGAAGAATATGACATCAGTGTTGCAAATTTGTCTGACATTGTTTTGACTGAGGATACATTAAGTTTGTTAAAAAAATGTTTTTCTTTTATACGCTCCAATAAAATGAATATAGGGAAATTGTTGATAGACTTTAGGTTGTATTTGAGAAAATTAAAATTAAGTTACATCATGCAAGATGTTATAGAAACATCAGACATTAGGGTATTTCAACACACACCCAAAAAACCTAGTAATTTCAACCCTCCCTTACACACCACTTTGCAAGCTTTACAGAGTTTATGTGAGAACGACTTTAGAAAGATTATTTCTACAAAGTGTGTTGAAAATTTAAGTCAGGGAGAAAAAATGGCTTTAAAGATTTATGTAATAATCACAATGTTAGAACAATGAAGGCAGACAAGGGGGGAAAAATAGTGATTATGAATACACATCAATACACTACATCTTTATTGGAAATGTTGGAAGATAGTAGTACATACAAAAAAGTAAATATAAAGGAGGTTAGAAAAAGCTTTCAAAAAGTGGATGTAGTTTTGTTCGATATGCTTAGCCAAGGTGAACTGGATTATAGCACTTATGAATATTTTTTGACTGAGTATCCTAAATTAGCTAGTTTTTTTGGTAATCCCAAAATTCAAACTAATCAAATAAATCCACCCTTTAGGCCTATTGTTTCAGCCAAACATTCTAAAATGGAAAACATTTCTGTTTGGCTGGACCATGTTTTGAATCTGATTGTGCAACAATCAAGGTTTTACATCAGAGATACTTGGCATCTTTTAGAATAGTTAAGAGATCTAAATATTAATTTAGAGTATACCACCTTTGGTACACTAGATGTGAAATCTTTATATACCTCCATCAAGCAACAAGAGGGGTTAGATTATTTGAGAGAATATCTAACTGGAAACACAGATTTTGGTAACAGTAAGATCCATACCATTTGTAGTTTAATGGAACTAGTTCTAGAGAATATTTTTTTCAAGTTTGACAAAAACATATATCAGCAAATTTCCGGAGTGACCATGGGTGCCAGAGTGGCATCAGCATTTGCCAGTTTAGTGATGGCAAATTGGGAACTACAGTTTTTGGTAAAACATCTGGATTTTAGGAAGGTGCAAGCTTATTTTAGGTTCATTGATGATTTGTTTTTCTTGTGGAGTGGCACACAAGATGAATTTGAAAGTATGGTTAAAGATATAAACAACACCAACAATTTTCTTGAATTCAAGATCAGTGGGTTTGGTGAGACTATTTCATATTTAGATGTAGAACTTAGTCTGAACAAAGAGGACAATACATTTCAAAGTAGAATATTTAGAAAGGAAATTTTTGCGAATCAATATTTACATAAAGAAAGTTTGCACCCACCACACATGAAGAAAGGGGTGGTAAAAGGTCAGATCATCCATCTAAGTAGGTTGACAACTGACAAGGCTATCTTTTTAGATGAAATTACATTCCTCAGATCCCTATTTTTACATAGGGGGTACAGGGTAAATTGGTTAAAGAATATAGAGCGTGAAGTTATAACTTTGAGACAAGGGATAGCAAAACCTATTCTTATGGCAAAAGATGTTTGTGTAAGTTCAGTTTCTTTGGTAACAGAGAAATACTAATTACAACATTTCATTTCCACTACCCATAGTAAATGAAATGGGGTACATAAGGGAAATTATCCAAAATAATTGGAAAGTTTTACTTGGAAATAAAGAACTAGTAACGAAAATAGGATTAGTACCTAGGTTTACTTACAAAAGGGTTGTTAATATAAAATGTATGCTAGAAAGAGACAATAAAGTACATCAGGTTAGCAATAGAATTGCAAGTAAAAAAGGAACCTTCGCATATCAAAACTGCAAACAGTGCAGATTTATAAACAACAGTTCCTTTGTATTTATACATTGTTTAAATTATACAATATGGCCTAAAGGATATTTCAATTGTAATTCTGAATATGTGGTATACATTGCATGTTGCGCATCATGTGAACATTTCTATGTAGGGAAAAACTAAGCGAAGTTTGAAGCGTAGAATATACGAACATAATCTAGCTATTAAGAAAAAGGACATGTTAAATTCACTAGTAAAACATGCAGTTGGTTGTCCAAATTTCAAAAAAATTGAATTCTCAATAATTGAAAAAGTAAATGAAGTGCCTTTTGGAAGGGATTTGAATAATATCTCGGAATGCAAAGAAACATTATGGCAGCTTTGTTTAGCTGCAGATAGGTTACCGGGTTTAAATGAATCCATTAATTTGAAATGTTTTTTTTGTCTAATAGATAAATATGTTAAATATATTTTAGTTAAACATTTTATGAGTCATTTAGTTAAATAATCATAGAATATAGGATGATATATGTATTTTATGTTATGATTTATGATTTTTTTACTACTTAAGGAATAATAAGCTTATGTATAAATATAAAAATATATAAATATGTTTTTTGAAAAATCAAATAATTTTTTAAGTGAAGATGTTTTATAATATATATAATATACAGTATACATTATAATGTGTATTATATTTACATATATTTTATAGACATAAATTTATTTGATTTTACAATATGGAACATGTTATTGTGATGTCATTTCCTTTTTACAAGTATTTAAGGGAACTTGGGTGGGTGTGTCTGTTTTTTCTGAAGAAGTTCACAATTAAATTAAGTGGATGAAAGCTCTAAACACCTGTGTTGGAGTGCATTTTGTGTTGCCTGGATTTGTTTCTGAGGTTTTTTGTTTTTTATGTTTTTGAGTTTCTAGTTCGTTTATTTGTTAAATCATCTTGAAGTAATTCAGCAAGTGTCGGCCATGACCAAACCAGGCCCAAACCCATTGACGGACTTTTTCCAGAAATGGTTTGGGGGGGTGGGGTACCATCCTAATGAATATCCTGATTGCCATTTGTGTAGGTATGCTCCTACTGGGAGTATGTGTTTGTTGTGGTATCCCCTGCATGAAAAGACTGATTAAAGACCTTATAAACATGTCAGTTTCTGAAACCTTATATCAAAGTACTGAGTTTGAAGAACTGTTAAAAGACTGAAAATGCTTTCATAAGTTTAAACTGAATGACTCTCTTAACTGCAAATCCTGAGTGGAAGAGGTTAGGAGAAGAAAACACACTGTTTATGCTTATTTTGAAAGTACAATAAAAGTATTAATAGTGGGGAAATGTTAGAAAAATATGTATTAATGTGTGTATTAGTAATATGCTTAGTGCATTCAGCACCTAAAAGAGTTAACACATTTATTCTATTTCATACTGCATAAATCTGTACAAACTGCAGTTGCTTTCTGACCTTGTACTGTCAGCTAAATCTTGCTTGTGCCTTGGAAATTTACTGAGAAGCAGATGATTTCTGCTTGTGTTAGGAAAATAATGAATAGAACAATACTGCTTATATGAAACTCAGACAAGAAGTTCCGCTGTGCCCTGAGAACATACACAGCTGCAAAAGTAATAGATAATTAGGACAAAGCCTGCTTGAAAATATGAACTGCAATCAGCATTTGCTTGTATCTGTATTATAAAAGTACCTTGAAAAGTAACAGTGTACAATAGACGCTTGTAAACAGATTAATAGTCACCAAGGCCAGGTTGTTTTTCTAAAAAGTTTCTCACAAATCTGGTAATATCAGCAGAAAATCTGAAGTAACATCTGCTGTAGTACAATGCTTAAAGTTGTGTTTGATTACGTCAGCTTAGAAGGCCATGTCTTGTAAAACAGTATAAGAATTAACTTAGTTCCTGTTAGTAGTTAGACAAATCCTTGTATTTGCATGTTTTTGTCTCCTTGCTGCAAGTAAATTAAAGTGCCTTAACTGAACCTTATGTGTATTGGTCTTTGAAGTTTTTTCCTTTGACACAAGGGAACAAAAATAGGGACACATTTTAAATATTACACCTACAAACCTGGAAAGTTGATAGAATAGAATAACAGGTTTTGCATTAGCACAGATTTTCTGAAAGGTATGAAGTCTGAAACTCAAATGTCTGTCAGTATGTTCTAACTTAAGGATGCTTTTTAAATATTGCACTTACAAACCTGGAAACTTGATAGAATAGGATAACAGGTTTTGCATTAGCACAGATTTTCTGAAGGGTATGAAGTCTAAAACTAAAATGTCTGTCAGCATGTTCTGACTTAAACCCTGATTGATTTGCCAATGATTTGCTAGAAAACCACAGTCATGTGAGAAATAGACCATAAATATGAGGTAATAAGCTTGGAATTCTGCAAATATCCGTACAGTTGAATAAATTAAAAATAATAAATTATAAAGTGGTTTTATTAATATCCCTTTTTTCGTCCTGAGGTATGCTTAAGCATAGTTGAGTGGGTTTGCGCTTTATGGCCCTCTGCTCAGCATTGCTTAAACATCCCATAGAAGAGAAATACAAATATACAGCTAAAATCCTAACAACAAGATTTTGTAGTGGTTAGATTCCTGGCTTTGCATGCAGGCATTCACATATTGAGTACCAAGACAGGCACTTTATTTTTACATGGGAAAGCATTGTTAAAATTATCTTTTTTGTTTTAAATTATGTAGTAATTGATATTTGTTAACCAGGGTAGTGTAGCTGGTTTAACATTTAAGTGTGAGTGCATATAACATGTGAAATTACCCATGTATACACAAGTGTCCTATACAGTATAGTTACACCCCAAGGTAATGTAAGGAAAGTAAATAGAGGGACATCATGTAAAGTAAATCATATACACTTAATATGTCAGTAATGATAAATGAAGTCATAATTCTGATATGTTTTTAAAATGAAAAGTGAGCAATGGTTAGCAGTAGTCAGCTCTACTTAGCTGGTTTAAGCATTGTCTAGACATAAATAATAAGCAGCAGCCAGCTCAGCTAAGTGGATTTGCACACTGTTAAGCAATGCTCAGCAATTACCCCTTTAAGCACTGTTTAACTCAGCTTAGCAGATTTGTGAACTGTTTATCTGAGCTTGGCATTTTCAAAATGGTCCAGTGATAGCAAAGTGTGGGAATATGGCCTCATTTAAACTGCACAGGTGGGAATACAGACTGCTGTAGTCTGCTCTCTGCAGGAACAATGTCAGTAGTTGGAGAGGGCTTGCACATTTGGGTGCAGCACTGGGGTGTTTTGGAGTCCAGGGTCATGGCTGGGCTCTTTGTATCAAACCATGATGACAGACTGCTGCAGGGCCAGTACCAGGGCTTACAGTATAAAGCAGAGGTCTGGGACTGTATGACACATGACCTCACTAGTTCCACTGGTATCCTCTGAACTGGTGAGTAGGTATGGCATCACTATGCTGACCTAAAGTGGAGGAAGGGGGTGCTCTTGGCCCAGTGGATCCAAGATGCTCTGGACAACCATGCTCCAGCAGTTTGTAAGTATCACAGATATAGGTGTATCAGATTCTAGCTTGAGTATGTGATAGACAGTTATGCATAATGCTTGTTTCTCACCCCTACAGCTGCAGTGGAGAGGGCTAGTAACATTGAGGCCCATGCAGACAGACTGACATGGATACGTCGACAGGCTGGTGAGTACAGATCTAACTTGCGGTATATAGTGGCATAAAGTTGAAGAAAGTACATTCTTTACTGCCAGTAGGAGTAGTGTGTACTGGGTCTAATGAATAAATGACATTTGTCACAGTAATATTGACCCACAGGATATCCATTAATAAGTGTCATTTCACTGTAATAAAGATGCTTAACAGAAACTGTTATGTTTACTCTTGTATGTTGTTGTAGAAATAGAATGTGTACAGGTTCATCACAGCAAATATGACATTGACAGCATGACGTAACTGAGGTTGTTCTGAGAACCAGCTAGAATGTGGAGCTGTAAACCAAGATATAAAGGAAATCTATGAAATATTGTATGCACTAATTTCTGAACCCTAAATAGTAATGTCTACAGTATTATAGTGTGTCCCCTGCAATATTGCATTCATGTGTTAACCTTTGCTTTCTAGATAGTATGATTTCAAAGGATTAATACATAGTACAATAACTATCTGCCATGCATGAATGTCAGGATTACAAGGCCAGACTGTCTAACCCAGACAGTATTAGGCAGAAATCAGTCAAGAAAGATAAATCAGTTTCCCAGTAGCTCAGTGTGATGGACAATAGCCCTGTTGTTCATTTAAGCAAACCCAGACATGGTTGAAATCCAAGGAGTGGTACTGAGATTTGTGCATATATACACTAAAGAAATCCTGAATATTTGTAGAAACAGTCATAAAGTGTTAACAGATCTTTTCTCCACAGGTCTTACAGGTAAGGAAATGTGTACAGTAGCTGTATGAAGGGTATACTAATACACTATGTATAACTGTTCCACTGTCCAAACCTATATGCCTGCAAATGACAGCAGGATAGGTACATACACCATGCACTCTCCCCAATACATGTCCCTTAAGTGTCATGCTGTCACAGCTAGTGGTCACTGCTGCCAATAACCTTGGACACAGATAGGAATCCAGGGAAGTATGCCAGTAGCAGACTCACACAACATCAGTGCAGGGTACCCCTTCTCTGTCAACTATGTAACCCTGACATGTACAAGACCCCTCAAGTAATGTAGTCATTATCCTCCCAGTCTGCCCCACACTATTACAGGTTGACAGTCTAAAGGGTATGAATGTGCTACAGAAACTATGGGCCATAGGTAGATGTAAAGTGAGTAGAGTATTGAGTAGTACAGTTGTGAAAAATGGAAGACTATACAGTTGTTAACGGACGTTTTTCTCTCCACCCACCCCTCATCTGCATCAATAATTATTATTCATTTACCATGGGTATGTTCTTCTCAAAACCTATTGTTGGAACATGTGTTCTATTATTGTTCATATATTTAATTGGTTGCATATTAATATACCTTGTTCAAATACTATTATTGGTGGCCTTTTGCCATTGATGTAATTTGCATGCTGTTAAAATGCTTACTGTTGTTCATTTATGCTTGTGTTCTGTTTGCTATGCAACTGTTTCAAGTCTGTTGATTTGGGTTAATTGTAACACCCATGCATGCTATTATAAGTAACTTTGAAGTGTTTTATTCATGACTAACCAATATATCTTGGATAACCTCAACACCATACCATGTTTGAGAAGTCAGATCCTGGCGGAGCCACCTGTCCCACCCCATCTGGTCATGGCACCATGATCCAGCACATCTGGTGCCCAACCTAGAACTTTCTCATCTGCTGGTCCTGCACCACCTTCAGGTGGAACCACCTCAGGGGACAGAGCTCATCCCTTCCTGGGCGCGGGAGCTGAGAGGAGCCTGTCACCTGCTGCAAGTTCCGGTGTATGGTGCGCAGTGTCATCTGCTCTGAGTTGGATGGACATCTGTGCCAGATGGAGGGCTGCCCGATGCACCTTGAGGGGCAGGCTACATCTGTTCTCTGTCCCATAAACATAGCTGGCATTAGGCACCCACGAAACCCGCGGCTGCGGGAGCCCCTGATTACATCCCAGCGAGGGCCCCCATGCAGCAGCTGCGAGTTTCTCTGTCCCCTCTAGTCATTGCTCAGCACAGCACCTTTTTGACATCCACATGGCTCAGTAACATCACCGCATGACTACAAACTGTTTTCCTCCTTTTTTTCTTTTTTAATGTGCCTGTAAGCTGCTCAGAATCAGATCTGCTTCAGTGAAGCACAGGACCTGATTGCCTGCAGCAGCCAGGAAAGATCTTGTTTTTTTTTTTTTGACATGTAATAATGTCCAACCTGTCACTGGATAAGGAGGTTGAACTGGTAAATAAAAGGTTTAAGGCAGTAAAGCAGGATTTATGGCAGTTTCTTAATATTAATAAACTTGAAGCATTTCCACTTACTCAGTACAATGCTTTCCTCTGCATTGTGTCCTAAACTATGCCGATACTATACTGAAAATTATTTTGAACACATACATAAAGTATTTATATGCTAGACGTCCACTGTTACTGTGGGCAGATACTCCTTTTTTTTTCATGTGTGCATTTGTGTGTGCGATGTGCATCAGATTAGTTGACTTAAAAGTATGTTTGTGGTAAGGAAATAATAAAGTAAGATAGTTATAGATGCATTACTAGTGAAAGCTCGAGCCTCCTGCAACAGATGGGACCCAGCCTACCTTAACACAGCAGTGTAGCAGCTACCTGTGGTAGGAAAATATTCTGCTACAAGTAACAGAAGCATTCCTAAATGTTTTTGTGTAATATTTGATCTCAAAACTTACTTTTGTGCAGTCAGAAAAATTCCAGACATACAAAAAATAATCCCATAACAAATGGAGTTACACACAAATACATGCAATTTATGCTTTTCTCCTTTATTAGTCCAGTTTGCAATAGAGTAGATCAAGCCACTCTTGGTCTATTACATTACAAGGTAAATATTCACATGCGATCTGCAAACTAAATCAACACTTCAAGTGTAGGGGCATACCTCTCAACCTCTTAGAGCAAGAAATCTGGACAAACCATAAATAAAAGTGGGACAAAGACCCAAAAATAGGGACAATTTTTAAATATTGCTCTTAGAAACTTAAGTTGATAGAATAACAGGTTTTGCATTAGCATCCTCGCCGGCTATAGGCACCTGCTATCGCTGGGGGCCCCCAACCACAGCAAGTTATCTTACTTTGATATTTTGTAACATGTCTGTCAAACTAACAAAAGCTAGTACAGCAATCTTGTATACTTAATAAACCAGGTGGGTAATAACTCTTACTTATATCTTCTTTAAAATTAAAAAATATCTCTGGTTATAGTAACAGTGTTTTATCAAGTAACAGGCTTCATAATTCTATTAAATATTTTACCACTGACATAGTGCCTATGGCTTAATTAAACCCTGCTTGGTGGACATTCTCTCCACTAAAACCAACAACATAGCCAGCTTTAGGTACCTGCAATATCTGTGGCTGCAAGGAGGCCCCTTAATCATCCTTGACTTTGTATGGGGCCCACAAAAGCAACTGATGTTTAGGAAAATGAGGAAAAAAAATATTAATTTTCTAATTATGCTCTTTAACCTGAAAAGGGATGTGGTATGACCCTGTTAGGATAAAGCTGATAATGAACATAAGCAAGGTAAGCACTAGAGAGATCAGTAGGCCAGAATGACTGATTTGAGTGCAAAACTTGTATTTTAAGAAGATCTGATGCTTCCGATCTTCAGAGATGTTTTTACTTTCAGGGATTTTTATAAATATTTGTAGAACATCAGATACTACAACTCTTAACTTCTTTGCAGAAGAATTCAGCACAATACCAAACATAATAGCAGAATAAAGGCTGAAAATCAGGAACATATTTTAAATATCACTCTAATTCACTTACATCTTTTGCATCAACTTGCATTTTTTTTGGATAATATGAAATATAAACATCTGATGCCTGGAATTATTGACTGTCAGTGTTCCTGAATGATTTACTAGCAAATTAAACTTTTTTTATGAAGGACAGAGCAAAATTACCAGCAAAATTAGGGAAGGTCTGTGAAATCATAGACAGTGACAGGTATACATTACTCTTCACTGACTAAATAAACGTGACTTAGCCCTGCTGCTGTTTGATGATTGTTAAACAGCATTCACTGACCTGGTGTGGCTGTACCAGTGGTCCACACTGTATTGCTTTGTTGTTGTTGTGTCTTTCGGCTTTTTCCGGTTAGGGGTCGCCACAGCGGAACTCCGGTCTGCTAATGATTGCTGCTATTTGCTGAAATAAGTTAAAAACTAGTATTGCTATGGCTTTTGTGTGTGTTTGTAAAAAATTATCAGTGATTTTTATCTCTGTATGCACCCAGTAATGCCAGGATACATACGTTATTCTTCTGGGTTTCAGTAAAAAATGTAGCTAACAAGTAATCATATTTCAAAAGTAATGCATAAAATATATCACAGAACATTCAGACAATTCAGTCTTCAAGGAGTCCAGTGGTCCCCACTCCCCAGACTGTACAAATTTATACAGGGGGCTCCATTAATCATCTGTGACTGTACTGCTAGTCTGGGAAAAATGAGAAAAAAATGTATTAATTTTCTGATTAAGGTCTTTACCTTGATCCTGTTAGGATAAAGCTGATGATGGCCTCTGCTCTCAACTGCACTCATTCTAAAACCAGATGTGTTCAGAAGTGCATTTACAGAAAGCTGCTGTAGGTTTTTTTTTTTTTTGGGCGGGGGGGTTGCTTCTTTAATTTTCATTACAGTCAAACCAGAGAGGTGTGCACATGAGGTCATTACAGCTTTTGTTTGGGCTGAGGCCAGTGTAGTGATGGTTTCTTTTACTTTTCTCAGAGACCTCAGAGGTGTACAAAGAAGGTTACTAAACTTCTGCTTTCATCCCAGTCTAACACCAGAGGGATGTGTAGGCAATGATAGCCCTTTTTTGGGGGTTTAGGGAGGTAAGCCATATTCCCCGACTGGACCTTTGTATCTAGACAACAAATGGCTTGTTAGTTTGTTGTGAGCTACTGTTTTGCCATCTTTGAATATTAAGCCTTGGGCAGAACTTATATCTTTCTTGAAAGAAAAAAATATATTTTCTTGCTCATGTTTTTGTTTAGGACTCTACTGGATTAAAAGTTTGGGAAAATGCTTGAAAATGCATCCCAGAAAACCTATAACCTTATGGTTTCTTGGCTTATCCGAGTTATTTCCTAAATGGTTATTTGTGCTGTCTTGGTCAGGAAAGGTGTGCTGAAAAGATGCAAGGAGAAGTTAAGCTGAACAGCAACAATGAATTGTATTCCTTAATCATAATTTCTTTTCAAGCTATCATTGGATGGAAAGATTATGTAAAAAGAAAAAAAGTAAAATACACTTTAGAGCCTATAGAAAGCATTTCACCTAAGACCAGGCCTATGCATTGAGTTGCTATAATGTATTATATTGTGAGATGGGTGAATATAGTGTGGTACATACACCTGGCATACTGTAAGAGCATTGTAGCTACAGGTAAGTCTGTACATACTACTGCTAAAAGTTTGCAGCATGAACTAAAAGACTGCTTCTGAGGGTGGCAGTGACAGGGTGATAGTTTGACTGAAGTGCCTAGGGGGCCCCCAAAACTGAGATTTGCTGGGGGCCCCCAAAATGCTAACACCGGCCCTGCCCATAAATAAATCATTGCTCCATACATAGCTCTACATTTCGCCCCCATGTACAGTGAAATTAATCAATTTACCCACAAATTATTCTACAAATGTCTGTCACCAACAATCCTCCCTGTGGGGTATGAGGCGGTAAATTCTAAATTCTACACATTATTCACAACTGTTGCTGCAGAAAAAATGTAGAGCTATGCCTCTTTCCTACATCTATCCTGGACATCCCTAGCTGGTTTACCTAATGTTTTACTCCCTGCTTGCCCCCATTTCACCACTTTCCTATCACCCTTTTTTTTCTTTTCTTTAATTAAAATTAGCATGGTTGTAAGGAGGAGTAAGTGCCACTAAGTGAAGCTAATGGGACTTAACTGTCTGTTAGCATTGCTTTGCTTCACACAAAACTGCATAAACCCACTTACAACTGCTTAAAACTGCTTTAATCAGCCCTTGTTCTGCCCAGAAACAAAATAATCAGTACTGCCAAGTCTCAAACCCAAGACCCTGTATACTGCAGTCAGAGTAATATACCACTGCATCATTTAAGCTGTAGAAATTTCTCATCCTTTTTCAAGCATATCATACAGTATAACAGTACAGTCATTCAACAGTAGGGAAAAAAACTCAGCCAGGTCTTGTAAATATATATATATATATATATATATATATATATATATATATATATATATATATATCGGATCTGTACTGATCCCTGAACGACAACATCACCGGATCACTATCAGCCGGACATACTTACGCGAAAGTGCTTTTCATAGAAGAAGCACTTTCACGTATGTACACCTGTTGCAGAGGTTATACTATGGTGTGGATAAGGGAAAATTCCCTTTTCCCCACTGTAGTGTGATCTCAGAGTGACAATATTAAAGTAGGGGGTGTGTGGGGGGTACAATCCCCCCACATGGGGGGTGCAGGGGGGCAAGCATTAATTTAATTTTTTTTGTTTTTGTTTAGCACACTTTAGTGAAAGAGCTTTTTCAGTGAAAGCACTTTTGCTAAAGTGTGTTTGGTCTATAACACCAAAAGGAGCTCCAAAGAAATAAAATTAAAATAAAAGAGCTGCACCAGAATCCAGTAAAGTACATTTATTGAGCGCTTTCATTTTTCATTGAAAACTTCTTCAGGATACAAATACATCAAACCACTGACCCTACTTATACCCCTCCACTTAATTAACTTAATTAGAAAAGTCTTTATACCATTAATCAATTAACTAAAAGGTACATACCCCTTAGAAATGTACACAACTTATATAAAACATAAAATAAACTATGCAGTAAAAAATGAAACAAATCACTCCATGACAATAAGAAGACATACAGTTCAACAGTGTCAATGAAAAGGCATGAAATACCACCAAATAAATGTTTAATGTTAGCGCTTTCATAGTTCACAATGACTGCTTCATCAGACATTCAGGTGGTATTTCGTGCCTTTTCATTAACGCTGTGGAATTGTGTGCCTTCTTATTGTCGTGGAGTGGTTCATTTCAATTTTTATTGCATTGCTGCAGTGCAGTGTTTTGCAGCCCTAACGGAAGAACCCTGCCTTTTCCCGGTTGCCTGTATCTTTTGGTTCTATAAAATAAACTATAACTGCATGAGTATAGCTTACATAATAAATATACATATATACACATAGTAAAACAATGTCACTCAACATACATTTTAGGAACTCTTGAATTACATAAAACCTTCAGCTTTGAGCTTAAGGATAGAACTTATAGAAATAGTACTGTTTAAACCTGGGTGCTCAGTGGCATTAGATCTAATTTGCCACCTTAGTTCTCTTAGTTCTAAAAAATCGTTGATTGGACTCCCTCTGTCCCCCAATGTTACTTGCTCTAAAATCATAAACTTAAAACTGTGTCCCTCATTTTTATGGACATATACTGCCAAAGCATTTTTTATATCTTTTCTATTAATGTCATAAAAATGTTGTTAGACCCTACTCCTAAGGGCAGTAATAGTCTTCCCTATGTAAAAACATGAGCACATTGTGCACTGGGCAAGGTAGACTATTGCCTTACTACTACAGGAAAATTTCTTCCTGAGGACATGCTTACCATAATTTGGTACTGCTACTTCAGTGCCCTCAATAATAAATTTACATTGTAGGCAAAAGCCACATTTCATCATACCACCCATTTCAGTATTAGTTTTGTGCATTCTCTCTAACATATTTTTGAAAGTGATATCCTTTTTATATAGAATCTTTGGGGATGTCGCCACTAGATCCACATAATATTTACTAGTATTGAACAAATTCCAGTTATGTTGTATAATTTCACTGATACCTGAAAATTGCTTATTGTAACTAAAAATAGCAGATTTTTTAAATACAGTGGCTTCCAACCTTGACACTTTGTCATGTATGTCACTTCCCTTTCCAATTAGTGTTAAAAAATGACTCCTTTGCCTCTAATCAACTACCTCTTGTAAAATGTTATCTACAAAACGTGGGGATAACCGCTTTGTATAAGCATCCCCATCAACACATGAATTTGATGTAAAAAATCATCCCACTTGGATACCATCCTTGCTAACCGAACACCCTGCCCTTTTGCCAAAGATTTTTTCTGATGTAATGGGTGAAAGCTGTCAAAATGTAGGAGGGTGTTGGAATAAGTGCGCTTTCTAAAAAATATTTGTTTTAAAGCCCTTTGCATCTCTATCTTTACTAATGGTGATATCCAAGTAGTTCATTGCCTCAAAACCTATTGTGTGGGTGAAATCCAGAAAATCAGTGCTATCCTTGATGAAGGCCAAAAATCTTTCCAACTCTTCTTTGTCACCATTCCATAAAATAATTATGTCGTCCAAATAATGACCATAATATTTCCAATGTTTTCCAAAATTGCTGCTAAAGACAAATTCTATTTCTCAAAATGCTAAAACTATATTAGCAAATATGGGGGCACAAATGGCCCCCATTGTCACCCCCTTACATTGTTTAAAGAGCTGTTCCTGAAATGCAGTAATATTAGTGTCTAGAACCAGTACCATGAGGGTTCTAATACTCAAGATATGTTCATGACTGATGTGTGCCTGTTGACAGAGGTAAACATAAAACCAGTCAATACCTACGTCATGGGTAATTACAGAAAATCAGTCCCTAACATCTATGGTGATGAAAAGAACTCCATCCTCATACATGTTCCTGTTAATTTTGCAAAGGAAATCCCAAGAGTCTTTGACAATCCATCAGCATTCCTTAAGCATAGATTTAAGCTGTGTATCTATAAACTTAGCAATAAAATAGGTCTTGGATGATTTTGCGTCAACTATTGGTCTGGGGGGCGGGTACTAAATCCTTATGTATCTTTGGTATACCAAAAATTGTGGGTATTTTTGGGCATTTTACTTCCATAAGCTGATGTTCATCGAGACTAATGTGTCTATTCAATGTTAGTTAATCTAACATGATATCAACTTTCCAGTACAAAATATTATTTTCATTCAGGCTGATCTCACAATAGGTGTTTGTATAAAGTACACCAAACATTTTGACAATATATGAATTAGTATTCATAATAGACTCTGACTCTTCTCCCTCCCATTTCTCTGTCTGTCTATACTACTAAGGCTACTCCCCCTGCCCGCCCGCCTACTAACCTCTCTCCATTAATGTTCTATTCTCCCCCCTCCAGCTTTTTATATACCCATTTTACCAAGGTACTTCCCCCAGCTTACTACACTCACCAACCTCTCCTCACACCATGGATAGAAGCTCTTTTCCTACCCTTCCCTTCATATCATTACTCCTTATTATTTCTTATCTTTTAACAAGCTATGAAACTCTAGCCCTAGCAGGAGCCTACCTCCCCAAGGGTCACACCTCCCTACACTCCCATAACCCCTCCAATCTCATCCCTCCCTCTCACTACCCTGTTAATAACCCAATTCCCAAAAGAACTCATCCTACCCTCCGCCACCCTAAAGCACCTACAACAAAGGATAATCTCAAATTACTAATTAAACTCCAAAAAATACTTGATTACTTGAAAAAATCCATCACAAAAGATGGTGATATCCACCCCAACCCAGGCCCTAATTTTGACCTAGGCCCTAACTCCCTGAAAGCAGCCAGAAGCTCGGTGGGCCCTAATTTTGACCTAGACCCTAACTCCCTGAAAGCAGCCAGAAGCACGGTGGGCTCCCTCCTTATGCTTCACCTCAATCTAAGAAGTATCAATAATAAGGTTCACAACTTGCATGCCTTGCTTGCAACCCACTCCCCTGACATCATGTGTCTATCGGAAACATGGCTCAAACCTAGCACTAAGGATGAAGAAATCATCCCACCTGGGTATAATATCCTTAGGGCCGATCGAATAACTAGAAAGGGTGGAGGAATAGCTGTCATGTTCAAGAACTCCTTGAACATCACAATGAATCCACCCCAACCTCCAAAAATCCCTAACCTAGAACTGATTGCCCTCAAAGTATGCCTAAACAACCAAAAATGTATTAATCTCATAGTAATTTATATACCACCAGGCAAAAATGTTGAAAACCTAGAACAATCTCTTAGTTGGTTTGCTGCCAACTATCCCCAAGAAACCATAATACTAGGGGACGTTAATATTGATTGGTCCCTCTTCTCTGAGCACTCAAATCCTCTCCCCATCAACTTACATGGCTTCTCCCAAAATATTCTATCTCCCACTAGAATTGGAAATGCTCAACAAAAAGAGAGCATCATTGACTGGATTCTTACTAACAAGGATCCAAATAACTATACTGCAGGGACCCTTCCCAACGACCTTAGTGACCACCTTATTACCTTTATTATAAAACACAAATGTCCGACTACAAACCATCCCCTAACCAGACTAGTTAGGAACAGTAAGAATTTTGTCCCAGACCGATTTCTTGCAGACCTCAAAGCATGTAATTGGACCATCCTAAAAACTCTACACTTAGATGAGAGTGTGTCATACTTTAATGACACTTTCCTCAAGATACTCGACTCTCATGCTCCTAAGCGACTTACTAGAACTAAGGAACGTATCGCACCTTGGCTAACGAAAGATACTAAAACCAAAATTAAACTCTGAGACCAGGCCTGGAACAAATGGAGAACTACTAAAACCCCCCTAGATTGCATCAAGTTTCTACAGCTTAGAAACTCAACCAAAGCAGCCGTTATGTCTGATAAAAAACAATATTTCTGTCACCTCCAAGACAAACACCAGCATAATCCTAAAAAATTCTGGGCTGGATTCAATCACCTCCTTCATCCAGGTAAATCTACCACCCCCACCCCTGAGAAACTCATGGGCAAAGATCCAGGTGAAATAGCCAACACTTTTAATTCTTTTTTTACCGAGACCATCCAGTCCCTTGCCAGTCAGCTTACTACTTCTCCCTCAGCTGTAACCTTAACTAAAGACCCAACTCAACCCTCCTTTAGCCTACAACCAACATCTACCTCCTATATTCGAACCCTCTTGAAAAAACTCAAACCAACCACCTTAGTGGCTGACTTACTCGCAGCAAATTACTTACAAATAGCATCTGAGGCCATAGCCTACCCTGTTTCAATCTTGATCAACCGGACCATCTCTGAAGCTTCTATCCCCTCAATCTGGAAAATCTCTTATATAATCCCTCTCCATAAAGGAGGGTACTCCACTGACACATCTAACTACAGACCCATAGCTATACTGTCTCCTCTAGCCAAAATCATGGAACGCTGCGTTCACAAGCAACTCATTACCCATCTTACTGGAAACAACCTCCTGTCTAACACCCAGCATGGCTTTCGCCCCATCATAGCACAACCACTGCTCTCCTCTCCTTTGTTGACTCAGTCAACCACAACCGCAATAATAAATTAATATCCTCTGCGCTCTTTCTCGACCTTTCGAAAGCCTTTGACATGGTCAATCACCAACAGTTGCTTCACACACTGGAAACCTTTCACCTCAGCAAATCAACCATAAGTTGGTTTAACGCCTACCTCTCTTGTAGAAAACAGGTGGTTCAGTGGCAAAACAGGCTATCAGACCTACTCCCCACTAACATCGGTGTTCCCCAAGGATCTATTCTTGGTCCCCTTCTTTTTTCCATATTTATAAATGGTCTACACTCTATCATTCCCAAAGCCACCTGCATTCAATATGCAGATGACTCCACCCTGATCTGCTCTGACGTCTCTCTCGCCAAATTCCAAGTCACAACCCAAAACTGCTTTTCCTTAGTTGAAAAATGGTTCTCGGAACTAAAACTTTTACTCAACCCAACCAAAACCAAATTACTTCTATTTTTCCCCACTCCAATTACCTCCCAAGGAAAAGAACCTCCTAATACCAACAACCCAACCTTTCATGTCTCCTCCAACAATGGGACCATAATCGAACCTGTCTCCCACACCAAACTACTAGGAGTGACCATAGACCACAAGCTTAAATTTGATATGCATGTCAGCCTGACCATTAAGTCAGTAAACAAGAAACTCGGGTCCATGTATAGAATAAAGAACTTCTTAACCCCGCACACCAAACTAACTATCGCCCAGACCCACCACCTCTCCACATACCTTTATGCCCCCCCGATATTCTCCTTCCTTAACAAGAGAGAGCTCAATAAACTATCTACAACCTATAACCATATAGCTAGATTCATAACAGGAATGCCCTATCGCACCCATCACTGCCAAAATCTAAGGACACTGGAATGGTTAGAACTGCCCAACATTCTCAAACTCAACCAACTCACTGAGGCATTTAAAACGATCAGCCATCCAGACAAAACCCCCTCACTGAACAAAATACTTACCCCCTACTCCAACCTCACGTCCCTCAGGTCATCCAAAAGTCTACAAGTACAGACCATTAAATCTAACAACTCGGGAGGTGAGGCACTCTATGCCAATTCCATTGGCAAATCCTGGAATGCCCTCCCAAACAACCTAAGACACATGACCTCTCTTCACCAATTCAAAAAACACCTCAAAGATCTCCTAAAGTCCCAATGGCTATGCCCTTGCTCTAATCCAGACTAATAGCAAACTTCCCAGGCCCACCGAAGCCTCCACCCAACCCAAAACCTTAAAGGTCCACAATGTAGCCATGTTAGGCCATCTACATAAGTCTGTACCTCTTTTAAACAATATGTATAACCTACTTGCTTGCTTTATTTGCCTATGAATGTATTAATAATTACTTGATCTGCTGATGTTCTGTCTATCTACCTCTGTTCTTTGGAGCTTTTCTCCCCGGGCCTCTACTGAAAATGGACATGTATCCAGCTAGACTAGCCTGGTCAACAAATGTAAAATAAAATAAAATAAATAAATAAATAATAGCTAACCCACCCTTTGTCCAACTTCATGACTTTTATTTCCTTGCTGTCACAAATATCGTGAACCAATTTCATTTCATCCCTGTCCATGTTGTTTTCTTCCCTTAAAGACAGACCTTTTTTCCTAAAAGGTTTGTGTATTTCATATTCACACATTCTTTCAAATAGGTTCATAGGTAGGTACTAGGCTATTGGCCCTAGGGCCTATACAAGCCCAGCCAAAATGGTACCCTGGCTTTTGCCACCCAAGAAAATTATTTTCCTGTGCCATTGTCGAACAGAGCCACAGAAGGGTGAATTTCCTATTTCCCATCCAATCTTCAAGATTTTTCTTGAAGAATGCTAATAAGGATCTTTGTTTGATATAGATAGGTAGTTTATTCCAGAGTATGGGAAGTCTCTGGGACAGGAGTCTATCCCTCTGACATGTTCTGTTTATTGTGGTGACAAGGTTTAGGTCCCTAGAGCGTGTAGCTCGGAGGGATTGGGATTTCTTTAAGTGGAGCATGTCCAGCAGCTCTGGGTTTGACATAGCTTTGTATGTTAGGCAGAGATCACCTCTGAGTAGTCGATATGCGACAGAGTAAAGCTGGAGTTTTTTGAGACGGTCTGCGTAGGGCATCTATTTGAGGCTGATAATCCTCTTTGTGAGGTATTTCTGCGACCTTTCCAATTGTTGTAGATGTCTGAGGTTCATACCAAAAGGGGCGTTGTACTCTATAATGAATCTAATGAGTAATGAGTAGAGGGGAACAATGACCTCTTTTTTTCTGGATGAGAAACCTTTTGTGATGAGGTGTGCCATGTAGAAGGATTTCCTGAATACTGTGGGGATGTGATTATCAAAGGAGAGACTACTGTCCACCTGTGTCCCAAGGTCTCTTATCACACTTTCGGTGTTAAGTATACTACCGCCTATGTTGTATTTCATAGGTACAGAGTTTTTACCAAAGGGGATAACAATGCACTTTTTGGCATTGAGCTTGAGACCATAGCTTTGACACCAGGCATCTGACTCAGTGAGGCCCTTTTGTAGGATGTCCACATTGTTAGGAGTTTCAATTATGGCTCCAGGTTTGCAGTCATCTGTGAACTTCATTAGCCAAAGACCTTCTGTGTTAACCTGTACTTTAGAGAAGTAGATACCAAACAGGAGAGGACCAAGGACTGAACCCTGTGGTACTCCACTCGTCACTGGTCTGAAGTCAGATTTGGAGTCTGCTACTTTCACAGTGTGGGTTCTGTCAGTGAGCCAGTTGGCAACCCATCTTGTGACATAGGGATTTATACCTTGTTTAGTGAGTTTATCTATAATTCCAGAGTGGGGGATGGTGTCAAAAAGCCATGGCAAATCTAGATAGGCTGTGTGAACCACCTTACCTTCATCTATGGCTTTGGTGACTGCTTCAAAGAAGTCTATCACGTTTAGGAGACATGATCTGCCTTTTACAAACCCAAACTGGGTGGGGTCTAGAGTTTGGCGATTACCAATGCCTTTGTTTATAAGTTCCATGATGATACATTCCATGGCCTTGCAGACCAGGCTTGTCAGGCTAATGGGGCGGTAGTTCCCGGAGTCCGTGGTGGTTCCTCCCTTGTAGAGTGGGATAGCCATTGCTGTGCTCCATTCAGCGGACACAATGCTTGAGGTGAGGCTATGATTGAACATGGTACTTAGGTGGGGTGCCAGTTTGTTCTGTAGTTTATGTAGAACGCAGCCTGGGATGTTGTCTGGTCCCATGGATGCTGTGTTCTTGGATTTGTAGAGTGTGTTTTTTACCTGCGCAGCTGTGATTACAGGAACTTTGCATTCTTCTGGCATTGAGATGGGCTCTTTAGGGGGTGAGAGTGGTGTAAAGTTAGCACTGAACCTATCTGCCAGGATGCTGGCAATATCAGTTGGGTCTGTATATTTAGTGCCATTGTGCTGTAACTCAGAGCAGATCTGAGTGTTGCCATTGAGATTCTTGACATAGCTATAGAATGCTTTGTGGTTGTCTTTAGAGTCAGTGGCAATTTTGTTTTCATAACTAGCTTTGGAGGATTTTATCAGGGATCACAGCTTCTTACTGAGGCTGACCAGGGAGCTCCTCCACTCATGGGATTTTACTCTCTTTTGCAACAGTTTCTTCCTTCTGTTGTACAGTTTGTTTATGGCAGGGGACCACCAGATTGGCTTCCTTTTTTTGGAGGATAGCATTTTGGTTCTGTTTGGGATAGCACGATCCATGCAGTCATGTAAGTGCTTATAAAATGCAATTGTGTAGGATTCAGTAGTCGTAACTGTATTGTCCATCTGCATAGGTATCATGAAGTTCACCACTTCTGTCTTAAGAAACATGAAGCTGGCTTTGGAGAATTTTTTTACCATGGTTTCCTTAATGGTGGGTGGGGGCAGGATGTGGATATCTAGAGTAATTAGCTTATGGTCAGATCGGGCCAATGAGGCGTTGACTTCAGGTGTGGAACGCCAGTCACTCATGTTGGTAATGACTAGATCTGCGATATTGTTGCCCCTGGTGGGGGTGTGGATAAGTTGATCCAGGGCATTGGAGTTTATGAATTCCAGAAAGTGTTGAGTGAAGAGTTGTTACATGAGTAGTTTTCCCATTTAATGGTGGGGTAGTTGAAATCGCCCATTATTAGGGTGTTTGGTTGAACCCTAATATTTTCCAGTACATCAAGAAAAGAGGAGTGAGAATCCTGGGGCATGGTGGGGAATCTGTAGCGAGCTACAATTTAGATTGCAGTTTTGCCTAGAGTTAGTTGCACTTAGATAACCTCAGCTGCATTATGCTGATCAACTAGCTTGGAGGTATGGATATCCTTAATGAATATGGACACACCTCCGCCTTTGGTGTTCCGGTCCAGGTTACATGGCCGAAAAGTGTGGTATGAGTTATGGCCTGGTAGTGCAGGGGTGATCTCTGGAGCCTTGAACCAGGTCTCAGTCACTGCACAGATATTGATGTTCTCCATTTGAAGGAGTGCCTCAAGTGAGTGCATTTTGAGATTTAGACTTCTAGCATTGAGTAGCATCATCTTCAGTTTTTGCTTGCCTGTTCCTGTTACGGTGGTGAATTTGTCATTTGAACCTTGCCTAAAAAAGGCACTATAGGGGTGGCAAGAACCTTAGCCAGTATCCGGAATCCCAGGGGTGACAAGTGCAGGCCATTTCTGGCAAAGCATTATGGTCTGTCAACCATGTCATCCCAAGCAGACAGATACTGGATCCCTTTAGAATGACACCAGAAGCTTAGCCAATTGTTAAAGTCAATTATTTTGTCCTTGTACTGCGGTATCATTCTGGGTGATGGCAGAATGCTACTCAGGGCTTGGGTCATACCTGCCTGGGCTACAAGATCGAAGAGCTCTTCCATGTCTCTTTTCATGTAGTCCAGGGAGGTGCATCTTAGGTCGTTCACACCAACATGGACAATGACAGAGTCATATTTGTACTTGCTGTGGAGTGACCTGAGTGAATGACTGCACAATGGGATGTGGGGAGGGGGGGTCAAAGAGAGTAGTCTTACTACACAAATCATGTTCAGCAAAACTAGATGTCATTTCTTTAAAATAAAATTGAAAATTTAACTTTCTGGTATATAATTTTAGATTTATTAAAGCATCATCCAGCATAACATCTTTGCTAGGAACAAACGGTAGGCCTTTGTCGAATACATTTGCAATCTTATTATCAAAAATATAATCACTGTAGTTGTAAATGTTAAAATCACCACAAGAGTTATTTAATACGGTAAATGAAGGCTCATTGTTAACACATGGTTCCAAATTACATTCATTCACTGTGTTTAAAACATTTAATATGCTTCCCCCTCCCCCTGTAGTTGTGGCTGTAGTGGCACCTGCCCCCTCTTTGAATCCTTAGCCGCTCGGACCTCCTCAGAGGGGGTATTCTAAAGGGTCAAGATTGCATTCAGTATCATCATCCATGACATTATTATTATTAAAATTATTAAAAGTGTTGTTGTACACAGGTTCAGTATTATTGCCATGCTTAGCATATCTATTTTGACCCATAGGGGGTGGTGGATATGCCCTATGTTGAGCATATTCCTTTTCATCCCTTTTGAGTTTATTGTCCTTCCTTTGCTTTAATTCAAGAATATACAGGTCAATTAGTTTAAAAAGGCTAGCATATTCCTCTTGCTTTGACTCAAATAACAAGTCCCTATGAATGTTATTGTCAAGTCTTTTAATCCTGGCTGATAAATCAGACATTCTTCTCTCATTGTCCCTGATAAGACAATCCAACAGTTCGCAACCATGTTTATTAAAAAGTTTTATTAGTTCAACATGTAAAATGGAGTCCCTTACTAGACCTGTTGGAAACTTCCACACCCGAAGGCCCTTAGGGATCTGCTCTCTCTGCTTACATTCTCTCAGGTAGTTATTTTCAAGTTGCAGTTTGCAATAATCTGAAGTTAAAAATTCAAACTGCTTTAACTGCTCACAAAAAGTACCATTATCCTCAGCAGGGTGTTGTGAAGATGCAGCACACTATTTTCTGTCGTCTTCCAGCCATTGAGTAAGTGTGTTGCTTCCATTGTAGGAAGTTCTGCCCCTTATGTTGTCAGAATTTAAACCTGTATGCAAATCATCAATCCCTGATTGGCCGTGGCTCAAATGCTGATGTCACTGGGCTGGAGTAATGCCACTCGTTGTTCTTATCCTGTATAGTGTGTTCGCTCAACCTATTGGGCCGAGAAAACTGTGAATTGTCTGGTTGTTGGGTCAGCCTCTCCATAAGCAGGACTAGATTTCCAACTGCCGCATTTAAGGTATGCAGCGATTGTGCCAAAGAACAAATAGTAGGGGGATCCAAGTTGTCAGCTCCTTCCATCACAGAAACACTCCAAAACACCAAAAGGAACTCCAAACAAATAAAAATAAAATAGAAGAGCTGCACCAGAATCCAGTAAAGTAAATTTATTAAGCATTTTTGTTTTTCATTGAAACTTCTTCAGAATACAAATACATCAAACCACTGGCCCTACTTATACCCCTCCACTTAATTAGCTTAATTAGAAATGTCTTTATACAAATAATCAATTAACTAAAATGTACATACCCTTAGAAATGCACACAACTTATATAAAACATAAAATAAACTATAAATGCATGAATATAGCTTACATATTAAATTTACATATATACACATAGTAAAACAATGTCACTCAACATACATTTTAGGAACTCTTGAATTACATAAAACCTTCAGTTTTGAGCCTAGGGATAGAACTTATAGAAATAGTACTGTTTAAACATGGGTGCTCAGTGGCATTAGATCTAATTTGCTACCTTAGTTCTCTTAGTTCTAAAAAATTGTTGAGTGGACCCCCCCCTGCCCCCCCAATGTTACTTGCTCTTAAATCGTAAACTTAAAACTGCATCCCTCATTTTTATGGACATGTACTGCCAAAGTATTTTTCATACCTTGTCTATTAATGTCGTACAAATGTTGATAGACCCTGCTTCTAAGGGCATTACTAGTCTTCCCTATGTAAAAACCTGGGCACATTGTGCACTGGGCAAGGAAGACTACTGCCTTACTACTATAGGAAAATTTCTTCCTGGGGGCATGCTTACCATAATTTGGTACTGATACCTCAGTGCCCTCAATAATAATTTTACATTGTAGGCAAAAGGCATATTTCATCATACCACACATTTCAGTATTAGTTTTGTGTGTTCTCTCTAAACATATTTTTGAAAGTGATATCCTTTTTATATAGAATCTTTGGGGATGTCACCACTAGATCCACATAATCTTTACTAGTGTTGAACAAATTTCAGTTATGTTGTATAATTTCACTGACACCTGAAAATTGCTTATTGTAACTAAAAATAGCTGATTTTTTTAAGTACAGTGGCTTCCAGCCTTGGCAATTTGTCATGTATGTCACTTCCCTTTCCAAGCAGTGGTAAAAAATGACCCCTTTGCCTCTTATTAACAACCTCTTGCAGAATTATATCTTCAAAGACATGGGGATAACCTCTTTGTATAAGCATCCCCTTCAACACATGAATTTGATGTAAAAAATCATCCCACTTGGATACCATCCTTGCTAACCGAATACCCTGCCCTTTTGCCAAAGATTTTTTCTGATGTAAGGGGTGAAAGCTGTCAAGATGATGGAGGGTGTTGGAATAAGTGAGCTTTCTAAAAATATTTGTTTTAAAGCCCTTTGCATCTCTATCTTTACTAATGGTGAAATCCAAGTAGCTTATTGCCTCATATCCTATTGTGTGGGTGAAATCCAGAAAATCAGTGCTATCCTTGATGAAGGCCAAAAATCTTTCTAATTCTTCTTCGTCACCATTCCATAAAATAATTATGTTGTCCAAATAACGACCATAATATTTCCAATGTTTTGCAAAATTGCTGCTAAAGAAAATTCTATTTCCAAAAATGCTAAAACTATATTGGCAAATATGGGGGCACAAATGGCCCCCATTGCCACCCACTTACATTGTTTAAAGAGCTGTTCCTGAAATGCCATAATATGAGTGTCTAGAACCAGTACCATGAGGGTTCTCATAGTCAAGATGCATTCATGACTGATGCGTGTCTGTTGACAGAGGTAAAGATAAAACCAGTCAATACCTACGATGTGGGGAATTACAGAAAATCAGTCCCTAACATCTATGGTGACGAAAAGAAGTCCATCCTCATACATGTTCCTGTTAATTTTGCAAAGGAAATCCCAAGAGTCTTTGACAATCCATGAGCATTCCTTAAGTATATATTTAAGCTGTGTATCTATAAACTTAGCAATAAAATAGGTCTTGGATGCTTTTGCGTCAACTATTGGTCTAGGGGGTGGGTTCTAAATCCTTATGTATCTTTGGTATACCAAACATTTTGGGTATTTTTGGGCATTTTACTTCCATAAACTGATGCTCATCAAGACTAATTTGTCTATTCAATGTTAATTCATCTAACATGATATCAACTTTCCTGTACAAAATATTCTTTTCATTCAGGCTGATCTCACAATAGGTGTCTGTATAAAGTACACCAAACATTTTGACAATATATGAATTAGTATTCATAATAACTAACCCACCCTTTGTCCAACTTCATGACTTTTATTTCCTTGTTGTCACAAATATCATGAACCAATTTCATTTCATCCCTGTCCATGCTGTTTCCTTCACTTAAAGACAGACCTTTCTTTCCTAAAATGTTTACATATGTCAAATAGGCCTTTGACACCATCCCCCACTCTGGAATCATAGATAAACTTACTAAGCTGGGCATTAATCCCTACATCACGCAATGGGTTGCCAACTGGTTTACTGACAGAACTCACACTGTAACAGTAGCTGACTCCAAATCCAGCTCCAGACAAGTGAAAAGTGGAGTACCTTAGTGTTCAATTCTGGGACCGCTCTTGTTTGGCATCTACTTCTCTGAAGTATAGGCCAACACTAAGGCACTCTGGCTATCAAAGTTTGCAGATGACTGCAAACTGTGAGCCATTATTGAATTCCTAACTGATGTGGATACTCTACAAAAGGACCTTAAAGAAACAGATGCTTGGTGCCAGAGCCATGGACTCAAGCTTTATGCCAAGAAATGTATAGTTATCCCCTTTGGGAAAAAAACATGTACCCTTGAATTACCACATAGGTGGCAGTACACTAAACACCGAAAGTGTGATAAGAGACTTAGGGCCACAGGTGGACAGTGGTCTCACCTTCGATAACCACATTGCCACAACAGTCAGGATATCCTTCTATGTGGCACACCTCATCAATAAGGGCTTTTCATCCAGAAAAAAGGAGGTCATTGTCCCACTGTACTCATCCCTCATTAGACCCATTATAGAATACAATGCCTCATTTGGTATGTAACTCTCAAGACATCTGCAACAACTGGAAAGGCTGCAGAAATACCTCACTAAAAGAATCACAGGCCTAAAGCAGATGCCCTATGCTGACCACCTTAAAAAACTCCAGCTATACTCTGTCGCATATCGTCTACTCAGTGGCAATCTCTGCTTAACATACAAGGCCATGTCAAACCCAGAGCTGTTGGACATGCTACACTTAAAGAAATCCCAATCCCTCAGAGCCATACACTCCAGGGATCTAAACCTTGTCATCACAATAAACAAAACATGTTGGAGGGATAGTTTCCTGACCCAGAGACTCCCCAGACTCTGGAACAGACTGCCCATACATGTAAAGCAGCGTGCCTCTTTGGCCTTATTCAAAAGGAACCTTGATGATTGAATGGGAGAAAGGAAATTCACCCTGGGGATCATGTCAGTTGCCCTGCTAGACAGGGGTCCAGGGAAGTAAAGAGTGTGGAAAGAAATAGCCAGAGAATTGTTATGGCTAGGCTTGTACCCTAGGGCCAATAGCCTAGTACCAACCTATGAACCTATGAACCTTGTCCTGATGTCTTGCTGTCAGAGGCTGGGAAGTATGGGTTTGGATCAGAGTGCATTTTACTGTGCAGAAATGTCCATTATATGTGTAGTATATTCCACATAGCACTGTGACTTCCAGGTATGTCAGTGGCAGAGCAGTACAGAGCAATGTGTTGAACCACTGACAGTTGTGTATAGGTTGCTATGATGTTAGTAGGGTATTGGCCCTGAAGCCCTCATAACCCACCCAGGTGAGAGTGTAGCCCATGTTACAACATGTCAGCACACAGAGCCCTTGTCCAGCAGGGACACAGGTGGTATCACAGGACTGTATTTTGTGTTTCCAATGCACTTATACAGGAAGCACATCTCTAGGGTTATTGAGGCACTTGGCTTGCTGTTGACAGGGAGTGTATTCCACAGATGGGGAGTGTGTGGAACATGTATCTTTCACAGCAACAAGCTGTACTGATATCACAGCCCAGGTTGATGGAGTGGGCCTTGAGTTCCAGATGTGCAACATTCCCATCAAGGCAGGGTCTGGATTGCTTTGTATGCCATACAGGGGTCACCTCAGCAGAGTCTGTATGGCATGGGGTAGAGGGACAGTGTTGTTAGCCTATCTGTGTAGAGTAGGTGTTTTGTGTTTGGGGTAAGGCCTTAGTGCTTGCAAGACCCTGGTGTGTAGAGTCTACATGGTCTGTGGTGTGTTGGTTTGTGGAGTTCTCATGTGATTTTGCCTCTGTGGTGTCTATTGTTTGGGTTTATGTTTTGTTGCAGACCTTCACTTACATGGGTGTGTGTTGTATATTTGCAGGTGATGCTTACTGACTCCATACACTGCATGGCACCTATGTTACTGCACAATTTGTTCTGGTGTGCACATTCTCCATTGGTCTGCCCAGTGGTTCTCCTTCCACTTATGTGTGTCTCTTTCTCCTTTTGTAGTCCAGTCACAGGCTTTGGCCACAGTGGCTGCTGTTATGTATTTGTAATTCTGATGTGAGTGGGGTACATATTTGCTTTACATTTCGGTTCTATTTAGCATAGCGTTGTGCCCTGTCTTGGAGACTAGAATCATCTCACTAAAGATCACAGGACAGATTGTAATGGCATACATTTGAGTTTCAGATGTCTTACCCTTCAGAGCCTTACTGCAACTGCAAGACCTGCTGTGCTATCATTGTGTAAGTCTTTAAGGGGAGTATTTCATCATTGTCCCCATTTGTGGGCCTTTGCCAGACATTTCTTTATGGATTTCTACAGCTGACTTGCTTTGTGAGGCTGAGGGGTGAGTACGGGAACCCCACACTGACATCCATGCCTGAGACATATAACCCCTCCCAGTTAGTTGGCCCCCCACATATACTGAAGTGGGATTTGTCACCTTGGGTACTACTGCATAGTGTGGGGAAGCCAGTATTGGGCAAACATTTCTTGGTGTCCCACATAGCTGTCAGATGTCTGCTGTTATCCCGGTAGGCCACCCATTCTCTTGCATGCTTGCAGTATTACCATAGATACACTGCCAGAACATACTTATCCATTCATTTATTGTTAAGAAGACTGACTTACCTTGTGCCTGCAGCAGTTGTGAGGATGGTGCTTAAGGGCTGCCTATGTTGGATGCATGCAGGATACTGCCTATATATGGTAAGGTACAGGTAGTGTGATGTATGTGACATTCATTTTACTGTGTATGAAAGTCAGAGAGAGGTGTCAGTCCCTGGGTCCCTACAGTGTCAGTGTATGTGCTATGCATTGCCTCTTTGCAAGGCCAGGGCATACTGGGCATGCCTCCATCTGTCTAAAGGAGCTAGCTCAGGGGGTTCCTCCCCCGAGTCCCTCTGTGGCTGTGGGGACCTTGACAATGGTGGGAGGCTGTGCGACCCTTCTCCATGCTGTTCCTGCTGCAGCTGTTTCCACAGGATCATATTGTGTAGCAAGGCACATACTATGAACATGTGTGCACATGTGGCTGGAGAGTACTGAAGGCTCCACCAGATATGTCAAGGCAGTGGAACCGTGACTTGAGGATCCCAAACACACACTCTATAATGATCCTGGTTTGTGTGTGTACCTCATTATGGCATTCTTGAGTGGGTGTGTGTGGATTTCTGATGGGTGTCATCATCCATGGCCTCAGTGCATAGCCAGCATCCCCCACCAGATGGCCATATGGGATGTCCACCCCCCCATCAAATCCCTGGTACAGCTGTGAGGAATGCCAGATGTGGAAGTCGTGATAACTTCCAGGGCTGCCAGCACACACATAAATGATAATGTCCTAGGCATTGCTCAGGATCTGGGAGTTGGAGTGAAAAGCTTTGTGGTTTATGTAGACCCTGCCCTCTTCACCAGGTGGTGCTTCATTGCGGATGTGCTTGCAGTCTATGGCACCCAGTACCTCTGGGTAGTCTGCTACATGGTGGAAGAGGTGCATATTGCTGTTCCTCTCCTCACAGGTGCTGGGAAAGTAAATGTGCTCACCAGAATGTGGTAGCATGGCATTCAGGAACTGGTTGAGTACCCTGGATGTAGATGCCTGTGAGACCCCCATGATGTCCCCAGTAGGTCTTTGGAAAGTACCTGTAGCTAGTATTCTTAAGGCTACACATACCTTGGTATCCACTGGGGTGGGTTTCCCTCTGTTGGCTCTGGGTCTGAGGTGAGGCCGGCACAGTTCGATGAGTTGCTGAAGTATGTCCCTGTCAACCCTGTAGTGCTCTAGTATCTTCAGATCATGTAGCCCCTGGTAGTTTACCCTGAGTCTGAAAACTCTTCTCCTCCTCTGCAGTCTGGGCTGGTTGTCAGCATTATCCTCCTCACTGCCCACAGCCTCTAGCATATACTGATGTATCAAAGCGACAGCAGCCCCTAACATTTTGTGGGTTAAAATTCCTCCGAATGTGTACACCAATGGTGCAGAGTCTGTGGGAAAAACTAGTCTGAAAGGTGTTTGCTTAGTTTATACTGTTGTCCTGCAGATGCTGTCTGCATGATTGGCTATGATACATTCCATCTGCCAGCTATATTATTTGTACTTGATTGATTTTATTCTGCAATTTCCTGTTTTTCTTTTTCGTTTCCCATTTCCACCCCTTTTAATCCCTGCAGCACACTGTGCAACCCCGCTTCCCAAATGTAAATAGTTCTGCTATTCCTGTTTTTTTTTGTTTTGTTTTGTTTAAGAGCTGGTGTGCACTGTGCAAATCTGTTTAGATAAAGTAAACACTTTTAAGTAGAAATGGCCCTCCCCTGGATGCAAACACGCTCCCCATTTCATGGAATAAGTAAATACAGCCTCAGACACACCCTCTGCTTAGCTGT